>NC_056732.1:335150317-335242817 GCF_019279795.1 Protopterus annectens
AGCTCTTATTGTTAGAGCAAAGTGGTCTGCTGAAACTGTAAGGAAGGATGAGATTTTGTAGTGCAGGGATTCTGGTTGGTTGTGTTACAGTTTTGTGAGTTAGAGAAAGTTGGTTGCAAAGAATAATGTTGGGAAGTTCAAGCCAGTCTAGTATCCTTAAAGCTGTACAATGATGTGCTCTATATGGGCAGTCAGATGCAAACTTAGCAATTTTATTATAACATGCTTCTAGCTTAGATAAGTCAGTTTTCCTAAGCTTAGTTAAAATTGGAGAGGCATATAGTAGAGTGCAGAGCAGATGGGTTTCTGCTAATGTAATTTTGGCCATTTTGGTCAGGAGCCTTTTGTGCTTATATAGACTTCCATTTTTCTAATGGACTTTTTTATTGTTAGGGAGACATGCAAGTCAAAATTTAGGTTATTGTCTATTTCCAATCCAAGAAGCTTTGTATGGGTTGTCAGGGAGATGACAGTATTGTCTTTAGCTATTATGTTAAATGTTGGGCATGAGATAGATGTCTTGTTAGGTTGGAAGAATAATAATTTGGTTTTGTTTGGGTTCAGGATTAGATGGGCATTGCCTAACCATGTTTCAACAGAAGACAAAGATTCCTGTGTTTGAGAATGAAGAGCTGATAGAGAAGTGGAAGCACAGATAAGTGTTGAATAATCTGCATACTGTATTATAGAACCATGTGGAGTAGCTGTGTGTAGATTATTAGTAAAGAGGGAGAAAAGGAGAGGGGCCAAGATAGATCCTTGGGGGACACCAGTGGATAAAGGAAGGCATGGAGATAGGTCGCCCTGCCATAGAACAGAGTGTTGATGGACAGATAAATAGTTATGAAACCATGTTGTAGCAGATGGTGAGAAGGATAGTTCAGTTAGTACATCTATTAGTTTGGAATAGGAGACCATATCAAAAGTTTTTGATAGGTCTAGAAAGATGGCAGATACTAAGTTGTTGTTATTCCTGTGATGGTTTACAGTACTAGTGAAGGTTAATAGAGCAGTAGCAGTATTATGCAATGGGGGAAACCCATGCTGAGTGTTTGAGAGAAGGTTATTTGTTAGTAAGAATCTCATGACCTGGAGATGAATACATCTTTTGAGTAGCTTAGAAAGAGGTGAAATAATTGAAATTGGATGATTGTTTGTCAGTTCTGGGAAGGTTCCCCCTTTATGAAGTGGGATTACATGGGAGATTTTCCACAGTTGAGGAACCTTAGTTTTCGAGAATGGATCTATTTATAAGGATTGATACTGGGAAGGCTATAGATTCAGCTGGAATTTTGAGGTATTCACTGGGTAAGTTATCTATGGCAAGTGCAGTAGGTTTTAGTTTCTGGGGAAGTTTTTTATAGTGGCTGTAGGAACTGGGGAAAAAGAGAACAAGGCATTGCTAGTTGTAGACTTGGCTGGTTTGGTATCAGGAGTAGGGGTCTGCTGTTTGGAAAGGGCAATTATAGATTCAGTAAAATGTTTGTTAAAAATGGTAGCTATGCTATTGGAATTGTGGATGTTGGTGTAGTAGATTTTTCTGCCTGAAGGACTGAGTTTATAGCAAGCCAGAGTTTTTGAGGGTTTTTTTGGTATGTGTTTTGAATGTTATAGAAATTTATTTTATACTGTTTTGTTTTTTGCCTTATTTCTAAGTTCCTGATACTGTTGTTTAGAAACTACTGTGTTAGTCTTACGCCATAGTTCCCAGGCTTTATCTCTAGTTTTCAGATGGGCTCTAGTGCCTCTGCTTAGCCAGGGGGATAGTGTTATTTTTCTCTGATGGTTCTAACAGGGGCATGTGCATTTACTATATCTAAAAAGAATTTATTAAAGTAGCTCACTGCATCATCTAGGCAAGGTATTTGAGTGGAATCCAATTGCATCTTTGTAGGTCAGCTAGGAAGTTGTCAAGACTAAAGTTATGCTTTTTCTAAGTTGTTTAAACATACTTGGTTTTGGTGGGAATATGTGTTGTCGTATAAGAAATGTGGGTAGGTGGTTGCTCAGACCATCAGGAAGGCAACCTGATTGGAATGAGCAAGAGGAGTTATTTAGTAATATCCAGTCCAAGGTTGATCATTTTTTACTAGCTTTATCTATTTGGGTAGTTTCTCGAACAGATTGTGTAAAACCATGCAAGTTTATGTGATGGATGACGTGATCTGTATCACATGCAAGCCAGTCTAAATTAAAATCACCCAGTACGAATGTCTCCTGACGAAGGGGACTACTTGCCCAGTGCAATAGATGTTCTATAGTTGGGGCATTATTTCCAGGTGGGATATAGCAGCCAATTATATTAAGTGTTTTACTTGAATTTATAGTTAGTGTGGTATACATGATTTCTGCACTGTTGAGTTGTGGGGTTTTGCAGTTAAGGAAAGTTAAAGTGAGATGGTCTTCAAAGAGGATAGCAACTCCACCTCCTCTTTTGTTGAGTCTATCCACCTGTAGTATGGAGTAACCCGGGGGTAGTATTTCATCACCTTTTGTATCTGGTTTTAGCCATGTTTCAGTGATTATTACTATGTTTGGGGAGTATGCGGTTAGAATGGTATGGAGGATGTGCAATTTGTTGGTATAAGAGACTGGGCAGCAGGAGGAATAGGACCATCAGATCTAGAATTATATTCATTATCATCAATTATAAAAACAATATATCTTTGGATTAATAATACTTACACAGCTAGGTGGAAAGAGTTTTTAGGAAGTCTTTTTATAAACTCTAAACAATGGATATCCTAATAATTATCTCATACTAAATAACAGCCTACATTGGTTATTAAAGGATTACCTTATAGGAAAAAGTCACCAAACAAGTAACTCCTATTTCATTTCTTCTATATTAATCACTTTTAAAAAAATGTATATATAGAAACCTGGTATATAAGCATGGAACTTCCTTATATTTCCCATGGCATAAACCCAAAAATAACATCTCCACCTCAAAGTTAAAAACAATGATCACATTAAATGAGTAAAATCTGCTATACTGGTTCAATTAATGAAAGATAAAAAACTACATTCTATTGATTATATCAAGAACAAATTTAATTTAGATAAAGACGTGGCTAGATGTACAATCCTGCAGACATGTAGAAGGGGGAATTAAGTTAATGCAACCAAGGCTAAGAGATCATATCCCAAAATTAATTGAATATCTAATATTCTTATTTCAACAAAACACATCGGGACAGATCCTCTTACCTAAGTTATACAGAGTTGTGAGGAAAGAAACAAAAAGTTGCAATGACAATTATTGGAACTATTTTACCCAAATTAATAATAGACCTCAGAGTGAAGAAGATAAACAAATTAATTCCAACATCTCCTAAACATAAAACTTCATCTCTTAGATGGAATCTCTTTACTTGGAAATGTTTGCATAGATCTTTCTTCATACCACATAAAACTGAATTAATGTTCAAGTGGAAACAAGTTTTTGGAGATGTAAACAAGAACTTAAAGCGGATTGGCAACACATGTTTTTTGACTGTACTGTCTTAACACTTTATTGGAATAACATTAATCTCTTTTTGCAGGCTATTTTTGGAGATAAATTTGTTTTCTCTAAATTGTTAATCCTTTTTAACATTCCTATTCATATACATGTTAAAAAATGAAATATCGCATTTTGAAGTCTATATTATCTATACCGAAAAGGTTATAACTCAGAACTGGAAGAACAAATCTACACCCTACTTCAAAGAATTTCTAAATATTGCAACTGAAGTCTGTGACCTGGAAATCATTATAATTAAGTCAAGAACAACCAGGTTTACCTGTTGCTGCAATGTATGGACAAAACTTAGAGATTTGCTTGCCAAGCAGAAATAACTGCATTTTAAATTGAATGCAATGTATAATAACTTGAATGACTTGGCGGTTAATGGACACTCCTGTAAATAGTTGTTTTTTTCTTTTGTGTGTGAGGTTTAGTTGAATTTTTTTCATTTATTATGTTCACAAATCTCTGACTGTAAATGTTGTTGTTATTATTTTACAAATTGAAAAATCCATTAAAAAAATTTAAAAAAATCAGACTTGAACCCCAGCAACTTGGCTTTGTCAAGGGAAGATCCAGTCTAATGAATCTTATGAGTTTCTCTGAGAGGGTTACTCAGGCCATAGACTGCGGACAAGCTATCTTCACAGTGTATCTTACCATTGCCAGAGCATTTGTTACCATATCTTATGGCAATATAATAAACAAGCTGAAGGAGCTCCAAATTAACTCATATGTGCTTAGGAATAGGACTCACACTGTAAGAGTATGAGGAGGTGGGATGATGGCCTAATGGTTAAGGTGTTTGCCTTACAAACACAAAGTGCAGGGTTTGAGTCTCACAAGGGATAATTGGCTAGGCTTAAAATGGCTTGCAAGGGCAATTAGCCTAGTAATAATCTATGAATCTATGAATTCTTTGAGATCATGAAGGTGACCAGTGGAGTTCCTTATGGATCTATGCTGATACCTCTGCTATTTGGTTAGTACATCTCAGATATTCACTTATCAAATGAGGATATCTAGCTAACAAAGTTTGCAGATGATTGTAAGCTTGGAGTCATCTTTAAGGCCCGCTGTGACATACAGGCACTGCAACATGAGTATAGACTTGTCAATAGGATGTGCACAAAAATGTGCTTAAACTCATTGTCAAAAAGTACAGTGTTATGGCATTTGGTAAGCATCTGTGTATAGCATAGATAATACACTGCTTCAAAATGAAAAGGCAGTGTGAGACCTTGGCACTTTGGTGGATAGCTCTCTTACATTTGATTATCACAATGCAACAGTAATTAGGAAATCCTTTCACCTTACACAGCTCATAGCAAAAAGTATTTTTTCAATATCAAAAAGTCTTCACTTCTTTGTATCCCACATCGATTAGACCTATCATTTAGTATAACATATCTTTAATGACATACCTTACAAAGCATATCATGCAATTGGAAAGACCCAAAGGTTTGTAACTACAAAGATCATGGCTTAAATGACCTGAACTAAATAAATAGACTGGAGGCTTTATCCATTACACTCAGTTCTATATAGACTCCTTAGGGTAATCTGTGCCTTGTTTTGTAGGGCTATAAGGGAGCTCTTAGTCCAAGAGCTCTTATACCTCTATAAATCAAACAGTCCAGCTAATACTAGGGTCAGAGACCTAAATCTATTCCAACAAATAAATAAGACAAGGTGGAGTGATAGATTTGTCATGCAATGCCTATCCCTTCTGTAGAACAAACTTTCCGTCCAAGATAACCAGTGCAACAAACTATCTGCCTTTAAAAAGAGTTGGACAACTGGATGGGCATTTATGAATTCACCCCAGTGTGATTGGCCTGGCCCTTCATGAAAAGGGAGGCAAGGCGTAAAGGTGGGTACTGGCAAGACAGAAATGGCCTTATGGTTCAGTTGTTGTGTATCTTCTATATTCCTGTGATCCTATGGAGTAATGATAGCCCTTCTTTTTATTCTTAACCATAGAATGATACATGCTTTTGTACAGCATATAATGGGGTGAGATGGCACTTGCTTATGCTTTATATACCTTTTGTAATATAGCAGTATTAGCACATACAGTGGATATAAAGTTTACTCACTGCTGTTAAAATGCCAGGTTTTTGTGATATAAAAAATGAGACCACGATAAATCCTTTCAAAACTTTTCCCACCTTTAATGTGACCTATAACCTGTACAATTCAATTGAAAAACAAAAAATCTGTTAGGGGAAAAAATATAAAAAATAAAAAAACATACAATAAGCTGATTGCATAACTGTGCACACCCCTAAACTAATACTTTTTTGAAGCACCTTTTGATTTAATTACCGCATTCAGTCTTCTTGGTTAGGAGTCTATCAGCATGGCACATCTTGACTTGGCAATATTTGCCCACTTTTCCTTGCAAAAGCACTCCAAATCTGTCAGATCACAAGGGCATCTCTTGTGCACAGCCCTCTTCAGGTCACCCCACAGATTTTCTATTGGATTTAGGTCTGGACTTTAGCTCCACCATTCCAAAACTTTAATTTTCTTCTGGTGAAGCCATTCTTTTGTTGATCTGGATGTATGCTTGGGGTCATTGTCATTTTGAAAGGTGAAATTCCTCTTCATCTTCAGCTTTCTAGCAGACGCTTGAAGGTTTTGGGCCAAAAGTGACTGGTATTTAGAACTGTTCATAATTCCCTCCACCTTGACTAAAGCCCCAGTTCCAGCTGAAGAAAAGCACCCCCAAAGCATGATACTGCCACCACCATGCTTCACAGTGGGGATGGTGTTCTTTTGGTAATGCAAAGTGTTGTTTTTGCGCCAAACATACCTTTTATAATTGTGGCCAAAAAGTTCAACCTTGGTCTCATCAGACAATAACACATTTTCCCATATGCTTTTGGGAGACTTGATGTATTGTTTTGCAAATTTCAGCCAGGCCTGGATGTTTTTCTGTGTAAGAAAAGGCTTCCATCTTGCAACCCCACCCCATAGTCTAGACATATGGAGAATACTGGAGATTGTTGTCACATGTAGTACACAACCAGTACTTGGCAGAAATTCTTGCATCTCCTTCAGTGTTGCTGTAGGTCTCTTGGTAGCCTCCCTGACCAGTTTTCATCTTGTTTTTTCATCAGTTTTGGAGGGACTTCCAGTTCTTTGGAACATTACAGTTATCCCATATTTTATCCACTTTTTGATGACTGTCTTCACTGTGTTCCATGGTATATCCAATGCTGTGGAATTTTTTTTTTGTACCCTTTTCTTGACTGATACCTTTCAATAATGAGATTCTTTTGATGCTTTGTAAGCTCTCTGCGAACCATGGCTTTTGCTGTAGCAGGCAACTGAGTACATGTCAGAAAAATCTTACTAGGACAGCTGAACTTTATTTGGGGTTAATCAGAGTCTCTTTAATTGATGGCAGATGTGCTATGCTGATAGACTGCTACCCAAGAAGACTGAATGCTGTAATTAAATCAAAAGGTGCTTCAACAAAGTATTAGTTTAAGGGTGTGCACATATGCAACCAGCTTATTGTACATTTTTTATATTTTTCCCCTAACAGATTTGTTTGTTTTTCAATTGAATCGTACAGGTTACAGGTCACATTAAAGGTGGGAAAAGTTTTGAAATGATTTATTGTGGTCTCATATTTTTATATCACAAAAAAGCTGGCATTTTAACAGGGCTGTGTAATCTTTTTATATCCACTGTAAGTCAAAATGTTAATGCATCACATATCATGCCATACTAGGAATATTTTGTAATTCTACTCCCATTATATAAAACTCCTAGTATAGCATTCAGTGGTTTGACTAAAGACTATTTCATCAACTAAGCGTAGTAAAGTTAGTTTGTTTGTAAGACCAGTTGTTTGACATACATTTCATTGAAGAGATGTATGTGCTAAGCTGGACTATTTACATGACTGTTTCATCATAACAACACTTCTATGTACATTTGTAAAGACATGCCTAACAAACAGAAGCATAGCATACCTCCTAATGAATAGTTATACAGGGTAATAACAAAATAAATAAATAAAACAATAAATAATGTAAATCAACGTTTTTTAACAGCAAAGCAATATTAAATTGTACATAAGGCCAACATAAGAGATAATTACAAATAGTATATTAATATCAAATTATAATAATAAATATAATTAATAAATAAAAGAAGAGAAGGGGTGGGGTGAGAGAGACAAAAAGAACATTAGTAACTTCACAGATAGTATAGCTACACAGACTACTACTATATGTTTCTAGATATGTTAGAATTCACGTCTGAGAACACTGACTGCCTATATTGTATAGATGATGTTGCACGTACATAGCTCTCAACCTGTTAGCATGAGACTTCATGGGCAAGCCATACCAAATGGTGGTACAATGGCACATCAACAGGGAACATTTTTACATAGTGTGCTCATACATTAGTAGCAAGGTTTTCTGATAACAAATTTGCCATTAAATCACATTCCAAGTAATGTCATATATCTGCAAATCAAAGGACCAGACATATGGGGCAGTAGTCATTACATTCTGCAGAAATTTTGACAGTTGAAAGGTATGTTTGTATACACTAATTACACTAGAGAGCTGGTCATTTCTCAGTTGGCTGCAGTGGGATTAGAACCCACAAGAAGTAGCTACAGGAATACTGAGCACTTTATTTGAAAAAAGTAATTATCAAAGCACCATCTCCGTTTACAATTTATTGCTAAATGTCATTTCAGATCTAGCATTTATACACATGTATAGATGTCTAGGACTTCTGTTAACTTACCTGTATACCCTGATCATTTACTGAGTACAATCTGCATCATATTTCAGACAAAATGAGCAGAACACAAGCTTGACCCTTAATCTGGACATTGCACTATATTTATTTTTGACATTTGTTGCATTATTTAGTAGTTCATATGTAACAGTTGACTGGTATCGGATTAGAACACATAGTGAATACAGGAATACTGAACACTTTATTTGAAAACATTACTTATCAAAGCACCATCTCCTTTTAAACTTTATTGATAATGTTGCTTCAAATATGGCATCTACCCATATACCCTGTTCATTTATTGAGTACAACCTACAGCATATTTCAGACAATGAGGAGACGAGAGCAGTGTCTCTTAATCTGGTAGACCGCAATATTAACTGATGGTTGTAAGCTATGCTACACAGTATTGCATGCTTTGTTGTTTTAACTTGCCTTACCATTTCAGGTAGGCAGTGACACATTAATGTAAGATGTCCCAGTTATGTCATGCCTGACTGTTAAGACTGCAAAATCTGTATTTACTTTACTGTATTATTAAGTTATGCATTACATTATTACTTTGATAAATTTCTTACTTACCACACGCTTGCCTCATCCTGGCCAAACACCCAGCATGGGACTGTACGTTGCAAGCCATGTCTTCTGCAGCTGTGGTAAGAGAAGCAAACCATTATGCATGCCAGTTTTGCACACATTCAGCTTGTATATTTATAAATTACTGGAAAACATACTTGCATATCTGTGGGGTGTGCCCATGCCTAACTTCTTGGATCCAGGTGTCCAAGGTTCCCCTCTTCTTATGTTTCAGGTCATCATAGTAGTAACAATACTGCTCACCAGGCGGGAGATACCAGTAGCATTGGTTAGGTCCCTGGCCAAACAATCCCAGGCTTCAGACTTGCACTATGAGCCCTCGCAGTCACCCTGCATCAGCCGGAGTCCATATCGCTCTATCAGGAGTCCAGTAAAAACATTGGACTCCTGCACACCCCACGTTTGTGCACAAAAAGGTGATCCCGCTCCAACTTCAGCAAGCATACCCGCAGACAAGGTCAGGCTTCAAGGAATGATGTGAAATTTCCACCTATTGTCCTTTATATAGGCTGTATTCCTGCCCTTGCACATCATACTGTAACTTTCAAAAAAGCACTGCGTTGCTTAGCATTGTGCACATTTGCACAATCCATGTTTAAGTGAAGCTTAGCAATGCGCAAACTAAAAACGACCTTTGACCATGATTAAGCACTGCCTAGTATCTCACAGCTTTTCTAACTGCTTCTAAATGTAACAGTTACATAATTTAAAGTCAACTGATGTTTCAGTCACCTGACAGTTTCTCAGCACTATATGTAAAAACCATTACTAGACAGGAGTCGAATCCAGGACCTACTATCTGTCTAGAGGATGTCTACTGCTTAAACACACTTCACTATGCCTAGCTAAGTAACGCGCCACATTGCGCAAACAAGCACATGTAAAAAACAAATATTAATATTGAATGCATCCAGTTTCTATTTTTAGATGTCTAACAGATGTCTAATATTTTAGTATGCCATGCTACATCTAGCCCAGCAACACGCCACATCTCACAAATAAGGATAATAAAAAAAAATAATTAAAAAAATAATTTATGAACAATGAATGCATCCAGTTTCTATCTTTAGATGTCTAGCATATGTCTGATGTATACATGTGCAAAGCTAAGCATAGCTTAGCAGTGCACTGCACCATGCAAAAAAATAAATAAATAAATTGCAATTTAATGACATAAAATGTCTTGCACACCTTTCGACCAAGGTGGATGTGCCAAAAGGTGTGTGGCTGTGGTGTAAGTCTTACACGGATTCAATATCTGTGTTGCTGTGGCCTCCCTTAGGCATGCACCATAATTAATATGTATGGCATGCTGCCAAGGGGGAACTGTGGTCCTGTGCACAGATACATTCCGTGTAGGCTCTACACAGAACCTACACGGACTTTATTGAATCCTGAGGAATGTTTATAATTCTAAATTTATGGAGTCAGTGTACTTAGATGGCAATCAGGCTGGAATAATGTAACTAACCTTATGAAACTTATCAAATGAATGAATATAGAGAGCATTATGAACAAGCTTATATACATATATAAAACTTATAAAAAGTATATATTCATAAGTTTCATTACTTTGTTACTGTGTTCCAGCCTAAAGGTCATCCAAGAACTTTGACACTATAAACTTAAAATCATAAACATATAGGTTAATCCAAGAGTCCAAGTTTATCTTAAAAATATGCAAGGATTCGGATTGATCAGTGACTAGGTATAACTTTATCAAGATAATAGGGATGAACTGTGAAAAAATTACTTTCTTATACTTGTATGGAAAACTACATTGTGAAATAAATTATTTTCTTATATTGGTCTTGAAGCTATTTATGAAGTATGTCAAATTATTAATCATATGTGCTGTAGTTGATCTATGGATCTCCTAATTTAATACCTGTTACTTTCGTGTCTAGGACATGAATAAACAACTCTTCATGAGTTCTGTTTAAGCAGCTTTATTTCATACAGACACATTACTGCTGTTGACTATTGACTCTAACTTTAATAACTTATATACAGCTAATGACTAAGATCTTGCATGGTCACTCCCTAGATGCTCCTTCACAATGGCACTAGGTGTTTGCACATGTGGAATATATATATGTGCACATACGTTGCGTGCTTCTTAAAGACATAGCACACATTTTATACTATGATCTATAATACCACTGCCGACTCTTTATTCAATAAACCCTTATATCTTCTTCTTCTTTTGGCTGCTCCCGTTAGGGGTCGCCACAGCGGATCATCTGTTTACATTTCTTCCTGTCCTGTTCATCTTGCTCTATCACACCAACCACCTGCATGTCCTTTCTCACCACATCCATAAACCTTATCTTAAGCCTTCCTCTTTTCCTGTTACCTGGCAGCTTCAGCCTTAGCATCTTTCTCCCAATATACTCTGCATCCCTCCTCAGCACATGTCCAAACCAATGTAATCTTGCCTCTCTGGCTTTGTCTTCAAACCTTCCAACCTGGGCTGACCCTCTAATATACTTATTCCTAATCCTGTCCACCCTCATCATACCCAGTGCAAATCTTAACATCAGTAACTCTGCCACGTCCAGCTCTGACTCCTGCCTTCTTGTTAATGCCACTGTCTCCAACCCATATAACATAGCTGGTCTCACTACCCTCTTAGAGACCTTTCCTTTCACTCTTACTGGTACTCGTGTGTCACTAATCACTCCTGAGACTCTTCTCCACCCACTCCATCTTGCCTGTACTCTCTTCTTCACCTCTCTTTCACACTCACCATTACTCTGAACTGTTGATCCCAAGTATTTAAACTCATCTACCTTTGCCACCTCTACTCCCTGCATCCTCACCATTCTTCTATCCTCCCTCTCATTCACATACATATATTCTTAGTCCTGCTGACCTTCATTCCTCATCTCTCTAGAACATATCTCCATCTCCCAGGGTCTCCTCCACCTGTTCCCTACTCTCACTACAGATCACAATGTTATCTGCAAACATAATAGTCCACGGGGACTCCTGTCAGATCTTGTCTGTCAACCTGTCCATTACCATTACAAATAAGAAAGGGCTCAGAGCTGATCCTTGATGTAATCCCACCTCCACCTTAAACGCATCCGTCACTCCTACCGCAGACCTCACCACTGTCACACTACCCTTGTACATATCCTGTACCACTCTTACATACTTCTCTGACACTCCTGACTTCCTCATACAATACCATAACTCCTCTCTAGGCACCCTGTCATATGCTTTCTCTAAGTCCACAAAGACACAATGCAACTCCTTCTGACATTCTCTGTACTTCTCCATCAACACTCTCAGAGCAAACATCACATCTGTAGTGCTCTTTCCTGGCATGAAATAATACTGCTGATCACTAATAATCAACTCTCTTCTTAACCTAGCTTCCACTACTCTTTCCATAACTTCATGCTGTGACTGATCAGTTTAATCCCTCTGTAGTTATTACATCTGTGTACATCACCCTTATTCTTAAAAATTGGTACCAAAACACTTTTTCTCCATTCCTCACCCATAAAATACCTGTCATGTAAAAAAATAAAAGTCCATTTTTGCATCTTACTTCATACGGTTATTCTACTACTTTAATTCTATTTGTAAACCTTTTTTGAAAAATAGAATAACACCAGCAGGTTATAGTAATAAACATCAACAAGACGTGTACAGGAGAAAATGTAATGACCATTTGGAAAAGAAAGAACAAAGAACTGAGATTTTAGAAGAAGACAATAAAAGGAAATAAGTGAATAAAATGGGATAATATTAGACAAATGTTTGGTTTATTACACTGAGTTCATGTTAAAGTGCAAGAAAGAAATGCAGAGGCTGGTTATTAATTTTGTTAAAGCACAATTAGTAGAACTCATACTTGGGTACAGAATGGAAGTGTTAGATTGGAGAAGAGGAACAAGATCAACATATAAGGCAATTCTAAAACTACAATACTGTATAAAGGTAACAACAGCAATGGGTGAACATTTAAATAACTATATTACAGATCAGTGGAGAAAAATATGGGCCACATTCGGTGAGACATAGAATTTCTGAGCATATGAGTGAAATTAGGAACCAGCGTGACACCAGCGCTCTTTATAAACACACTTTAATTCACAAGACAGCATGCTTCCAATTTACAATTATAGATAAAATCATTGGTTTGCTACCAAATAAAACTGGGTGGCGTGATTTGCTCAATGTTAAGGAGAAAAAATGGATAATTAAACTAGGAGGGCTTTTTGCACCAGGGTTAAATGAACATCTGTGATTGTCCTTTGGATTGATGACACACTATAAATGGGATGTATCTTTTATGTGTTTTTCACATTGATAAAGGCTTTGTGTTATATACAAGCTGAAACCTGTCTGTTTAATACACTTTAAATAATTTTATTTTGGTCCCCACGGTTTGTTGGTCATATATTTGGTCCACATTTATGAACACCTACAATAAGTGTACCGTTCTGAGTGAACAGACAACACAAGCATAACTCGCACCTTCTTCCTCCTAATTTTAGTTTTCCTACTGATTTTCTTGCAGCCTTAAATATCCAGGGAGATTCATAAAGATGACCACAAAATGTAGACCAAGTTTACTCTTAGTATAATCTTTCTGAGTGAATAGACAGCACAAAAAATGTGGTAGGGATGTTCTTGAATACAGATCGGGTACACTTAGTGTGCACTTTGAGTAGGCATTTGTGAATCCAGCCCTATGTCTTAATTCTACATATGCAACTAAATCTGGAAAATTTAACATTTTGCATGGAAATGTTTGCACAACTCTTTCTATACCCCATACACGACTTGAAAAATATTCCCACAGACAAGAGGCATATTCTGGAGATGTGATGGTTCAGAAATCGGTTCTATGGAGCATATATTTTATGAATGTAAATAGCTGCTTCAGTACAAAGTGACTTGAATAATATACTTGGAGGAGCATACAGCTGTTTTTGTTGAGCTGGTGTAAAATAGGATGTACAAAACAGATGAAAGCATTGCTATCTTTTATGTTGATAGTGGCTAAGAAAGCTATAAGTAGAAAATGGAAAATCAAACAAAAATCTTCAATAAGATAGGTGAAAAAGATAATTGCAGAAATTAAAAATATGGAACTGAGAACTATTAAAGATTAGAAACAGAACTCTAATGTAAAAAATGGCTGTGTGGGATTCTGTAATGGACACAGAGCTTGAAGAGGACATTGACAAAGAGAAAAGTATCTAAGATATATATATATATATATATATATATATATATATATATATATATATATATATATATAAAACGCCACAGCCAATACCCCAGTCTCCTTTAGCTTTCAACCTGTTTCTACATTACTCATCAGATCTCTAATTAAGAAATTAAAACCAACTACTCTAGCAGTTGATCTCCTCCCACCAGAGTATCTGCAAAAAGCAGCAGATGCCTTAGCATACCCCATCTCCATCATAATCAACAGAAACATATATGAAGCCACCATCCCCTCCATTTGGAAAATATCTCATGTAATACCACTCCATAAAGGAGGAAACTCCTTTGAACTGTCAAACTTTAAACTCATAGCTATTCTGTCACCACTGGCTAAAATTATGGAGAGGTGTGTCTATAAACAACTTGTGAATTATCTTACCCAGAATAAGCTGTTGGCTAACTCTCAGCATGATTTTAGGCCACACCACAGTACCACCTCAGCCCTCCTATCCTTCTCTAACACCATAAACCATAACCAAAATAATAGCAAGCTTTCCTCAGCTCTCTTTTTAAATCTCTCCAAGGCCTTCGATATGGTCAACCACCAAATACTCATGCACACATTTAAGGCATTCTCACTAAATAGCTGTGTGCTTCAGTGGTTCCAATCTTACCTGTGTGGTAGACAACAAGCCATCCTATGGCAAGACAAACTATCAACCGGTCTACACGTCACCCTAGGTGTCCCCCAGGGCTCCATTCTAGGACCCCTTCTTTTCTCTCTCTTTATTAATGACCTTCCCACTGTCATCGCAAATGCTACCTGTATCCAATATGTGGATGACTCCACCTTGATTTGTTCAGCCACCTCCCTGACAGATCCAGAATGCTTTCAGTATAATTGAAAACTGGTTCTCTAACCGTCAGCTGATATTAAACCCTAACAAAACAAAGTTGCTTCTTTTCTCCCTCAATTGTAAGTCTTCCTCACTACTCTTTACCATAAAATCTAATAATGGTTCATAGGTAGGTAGGTAGGTTCATAGGTAGATACTAGGCTATCGGCCCTAGGGCCCATACAAGCCTAGCCAAAAAATGTACCCTGGCTTTCGCCACCCAAGAAAATTATTTTCCTGTGCCCCTGTCGAGCAGAGCCACAGAAGTGATCCCCAGGGTGAATTTTCCATTTCCCATCCAATCATCAAGATTTTTCTTGAAGAGTGCTAATGAGGAGCTTTGTTTGATATAGATAGGTAGTCTGTTCCAGAGTATGGGAAGTCTCTGGGACAGGAATCTATCCCTCCAGCGTGTTCTGTTTATTTTGGTGACAAGGTTAAGGTCCCTAGAGTGTGTAGCTCGGAGGGATTGGGATTTCTTTAAGTGGAGCATGTCCAACAGCTCTGGGTTTGACATAGCTTTGTATGTTAGGCAGAGATCGCCTCTGAGTAGACGATATGCGATGGAGTAAAGCTGTAGTTTTTTGAGACGGTCTGCATAGGGCATCTGTTTGAGGCCAGTAATCCTCTTTGTGAAGTATTTCTGTGGCCTTTCCAGTTGTTGTAGATGTCTTGTGAGGTACATACCAAATGGGGCGTTGTACTCTATAATGGGTCTAATGAGTGATGAGTAGAGGGGAACAATGACTTCTTT
This sequence comes from Protopterus annectens, assembly GCF_019279795.1. Lineage (NCBI taxonomy): Eukaryota > Metazoa > Chordata > Ceratodontiformes > Protopteridae > Protopterus > Protopterus annectens. Next base: position 335,166,036 of record NC_056732.1, read on the forward strand.
TTTTCTGGATGAGAATCCTTTTGTTATGAGATGAGCCATGTAGAAGGATTTCCTGACCACTGTGGCGATGTGATTATCAAAGGAGAGACTACTGTCCACCTAATGGTACCATTATCTCCCCAGATGCGCAAACCAAACTCTTAGGCGTCACAATAGACAACACCCTCAAATTTGATATCCATGTCAATCAAACTATCAAAACCATTAACAAAATACTTGGCTCCCTCTATAAGATCAAACCTTTCCTTACTCCATTTGGTAGGACTGCTATTGCTCATTCCCATCTACGCTCCACTCTTCTCTGTGCCTCCCCTCTACTCACTAATTTGAACAAATCCGTTCTTGGCAAACTCTCCAGCTGTTATAACCATGTTGCTTGATTTGCAACAGGCACGGGCTACAAGACCCACCACTGTCACAACCTAAATCTTTTGGGGTGGCTAGAATGGCCTAGCCTACTTCAGCACAACCAGCTTATAATTGCCCATAAAGTTCTCAACCACCCTGATAATACGCCTGCACTTAAAAATATCATCAGCCCTTATAGCAGCCTGAGGTCACTTCGCTCTTCTAATAAACTACTGGTTCAAACATCTAAAATCAACAACTCTGCTGGGAACTCTCTGTTTGCTAACTCTCTTGGCAAAACTTGGAACTCTCTTCCTGCTGATCTTATTCTTGAACCCTCTCTTACTCAGTTCAAAAAAAGCCTTAAGCTATACTTTAAAACTCACTGGCAATGTCCTTGTTCAAAACCCAACTAGATCCTCCTCTATAATCTATAAACATGTTACATTGCCTAGTCAATTTGTCAACACTGTTTTAAAAATGTATGATTATATTACCTGCTTGCTCAACTGGACCCTGTAAACTGTGTGTAACTTGTAATCATTTTGTGATTTTTACTGTATGTTCTACCTTGGAGCTTTTCTCCCCGGGCCTCCGCTGAATAAATTATATATATTATATATATATATATATATATATATATATATATATATATATATATATATTTAATAACATAGACTCCAATATAAGGCATGAAGCCTTTTGTCCATGTCTTAACATTTGTAATGTAGTGAAAATAATATAATATGATTACTAATTATTCCTGCTCTCAGATTATATTGTAAATAGTTAATTTGTGTGTTAAACATATTTTGATTAATGAGCAGTGCTAAATCAAGTATTGGATTAAGACAAGATAGAATAGCTAATTGTGATATTGGATTTACATGCTTAACAATGTCAACTTGTTGATAATTGAATGTAAGTACTGACTGACGTGTCTAATTTATCATTATTATATAAACATTTAATTATAAAATGGTTGTATCAGCAATCAGTGCTAAATAACAAGTGTGCCATGCAAGGGGATTGCACAATATGCCAAACCTAAAATTTCTTAATAAAATATTTACATTGATTAATATTGATTTCCACAATGCTTTGAAATTTACATTCAGTATATTATATAAATATCTAGGCCCTGCTGGTAAATTATATTACTCCAAATCCGGTACACCATCCTGTCCACACTGCATGGGAACTATAAGCCTTAGCCAAGTACTTCCATAGGTCTTATATGATCACAAAAAGTCTGCATACCTTTTACTGATGTTTCTGAATTTATTAATTTCTTTTACTGTTAACATTAACTGTGATATATGCAGAAAATGAGGAAGAAGCATTTTTATATTCCAAATCATTTTATTTAAATCTACAAAGACTTTAATCTTCTAAGTTTACAGAAAGGGGAATGCCAAGCAGCACATGCATTTATACCCCAGTATAAAAGGGAACTCTTCAAGTTTATTTGAGCTTAAACCACTATTAACCGTAACAGCTTTTGTTTTTGTCTTACTGAGTTTATAACCATATATTTAGCCAAATTCCAACAATAATTCAAATTAAATTCTCAGTTTGCTTTCTGGGCCCAACAAATATACTAACAAGTCATGAGCATACAAAGTTTTCTTATTTGTTATAGGCCCAATGACATATCTGGGCAGATGATTTTTGTCTTAATTTAATATTGCTCAGTATAGAATAGAAGAGAGGAGACGCCCTGGTGAGTGCCTCTGGTAATGTTTGGCTTGAAAACAATCTTGACTCAATCTTAACCAAGGCACAAGCTCAGATATATATCCTGTGAGTAACAGCATTAAAAAATTTACTTTTTGTAGGAGGTAAGCCCTCATGCAACCCCTCCACCCATCACACGCACACACACACACACACACACACACACACACACACACACCCCAAAACCCCCCACAAACACACACACAACACACACACTAAATCCATGACTGCATAACTATGGAGATAAGAGAAACAGCCGGCGAGGGTAAACAAGCACCACATTCTTACAGTCTTGCAGTGCTTAGATAAATTGAAACAAATTCTGGGGACTTCTCAGTTTGGATATTTCGGACTGAGGGAACTGTGTTATGAAAGATTATTTTTAATGAATGGTAGGTCTCTATTATTTGTATCCTTAATTTTAGAGATAGGTATTTATAGTGGACTCCTCTCTATGTCCTCTAATTCTTCTTCAAATAAAGTTAGTGTTACTTAGAAGGGCTTACTTTTGTGCAATTTTCTATAGGTCTACACATAGGTTCTTATACGAATATACTGAAACCATTAATGCTTTTAAAAGTATTTTTCTACAAGTCTCTTGAAGGTACTCCTACTAACAATGAGTGTATTTTATACAAGTCACCGCACAGGCCATTCTAAATATACTGAAAATGTTGTGTCCCACCTTAAATTGCATAGTCACAACATAACCTTAAAGAGATGAGTGCAGAAATGTTTCATGCAGTTTGCTGATTTGCAAACTATACATGAAGGTATGCTTTAGCCAGGAGCATGAACTCTCGTATGTGCATACTCCAAACATCTTAATAGCTTAATCAGGTGAGTACAACCACTTAATAAGATGTGTTCTCCACAGAATGATATAAAAATACTTCTTTACTTCAACATACTTATATTGTTTACTCTTGGATACAAAGTGTATATTTGCATATAATTATATAAATATCTCCTAAAACTTCTAAATGCTGGATTCTGGTTACACATATTTCTAATCTAGCCACAGGCATGCACAGGTCTTACTACTGGCCACCTATGCAAAGCCAGCTCTCTATTTCATTGTAGAAGTCAGATATTTTCATTGTCAAAGTCCTAGCTGAGTGTAATCTGTTTTGTTATACCTCGTTGTCTATATACTGGAGCTTTCTTTCCCGGCCTCTGCAAAAAAAATGGAAATATATCCAGTTAGACTAGCCCGGTTAACAAATGTAAAATAAATAAATAAAATAAATAAATATCCCTGTAATTGACTGCATAACTTTTCAACATTGGAATGGTTCTCCTGTCATAGAAAATAACCAAATATTTTGGCTGCTGTTGCTGTTAGGCTGATTTCCACACAAATGAAGAAATTATCAGAGCAGAAGCCTAAGTAGGCCCAATTGCAGAAAAAGTGAAACAAAACAGATTATGGTAGTTTGGGCACATACAAAGGAAAACAGAAGATGATTTGGTAAAGAAGATTTGGGAGAGATAGGAAAAAGGCAAGAAGAAAGGAGAATGTCCAACAAAGAGGTGGATGGATAGCGGGAGAGAAGACCTGTGACAGTAAGATATGTCTGTCAAAGAAGGTAGGAGAATGGCCTTGAATTGAGAGAGCTTATAACAATGGATGTGACACCCCAACCCCACTTTAGAAAAATGGGAAAAAGGGGGCTGTTGATGGTGTTAGGATGACTTCTCACTTAAAACCTAGAAAATGTCAAGGATACTATTACAAAGCTAATTAATACCTTCCTTATTTAATTATTTCTCATTAGGTTCTGCTATAGTTATTTACACTGCATTATTCAGTAATTTAAATCAAGCAGTATAACTTATCAATTTGAATTTACAGTCCCTGTCAGTTGTTTTAAAATGTACTCATATTTCATCTGTTGTTCTACTACTTATCAAGAGCAGACTCCACAAGGAACCAGCTTGCCAAACACAACTCAGAGAAGCTAAACACCCTAAATGCTTTTTTTTTTTTTTATAACAAGTCACAGCCAGTTGTTTTTAGGAAACTGCTTCCCTGTGACATTGTAAGTCAGTGGCTTGTTATGGAAGTGAAGGCATCATTTGAGAATAACAGAAATAACATATTTCATAGTATAAATCATTTTAAGGCCAAAATAGATTATTGTTCATAGCTTAAGATCCCTCATTAAAAAAATTCAGAGGTTTTAAGATCAATGTGAAAGCCTGATATGGCATAACCAATATGATTTCTACATTACCAATACAGCTTTATAAAGAACATTTATCTCACCTGTGATATTGAGGTCTTGAATACATATGCATAAAGGATTTCACACTGATGCATAAATAATGTTCACTGAAGGAGTGTAATTACTGTATAATTGAACGCTTGATATAACATATTACTGAAAATAAACATATGGAATATTTAAAAAAAAACAGCATACAGAATGTGGAAACTACAGTAAAAAATAGTACAGACAGAGATCTAGCATGGCTACGTTTCTTACCATGGTTTAAGCTGAACCATTGATACAGGAAAATAATACAGAGGGCAAATTCACCACATTTCACTAACCAAAAAGAAAAATAGTGCTGCACAAAAAGTGTATCTTTACAAGGACTGCATACTGAAGTTCGTGTGTATTGCTTGGTATTCTTCATTATATTATGTTATATTCTTAGTGTTCTACATGTTTAGTTAAGTACTACTGTCTTGCAAGGAAGTTTACCGTCAGTGAAACATAATTTGAGTGTGCACCAAGTGCTTTAAACCTGAAAAATACTTTTTGGGATGACAGCAGTGTGCTCAACTACTGTTTGTAGAGAAAGGTATATTGTAGTAGTTAGAATATGCATCTCCACTTATTGTCACTTTTTATTAAATCACATGGAAACAGGTTTCTTACCATTTGTGGAATATTGTGAGGTCAGTTCACATTCTTGGCAGATGATGTATATCAAAGGGTATATATTTAGCAAAGGAAGAAGTATTCTGAAGCATGAAATAATGCAATATAGGAAGGTAATACAAAGCTTATTAATCAGCCTCTGCTTCTAGCTTCAGACGCAAGGGGACAACTAGATCCTTTGTGGCAAACATTTTGTTTGCCTGTCAGAGCAGCAAGTGAACAAAAAAACCCCACAACTACGCAACTTTTATACATCCTTCAATTTTCTTAGCATCACTTCACTTTCTCCCCATGTGCTTGTAGTGATGTGGATTTCCACCTGGTGTTAAGAATACAGACAGTTGTAGCATGGTATCACAGGGATAGTGATTCTTTCACACAGCTCCAGCTTCTGTGTTTATTTCTGACTGCCATTTGCTATCTACATAGCATGAGCACCCTTTCTCTATGACAGTGATTTTTTTTCCAGGTACAACGGTTTCCTACCAACTTCCAGACATGGTGCTTGATAGATTACTTTAAAATGTCTATGTATGGTACACTTTACCCTGTCCTTGTATACATATAAAAACAAACAAAACAAACAATCCATACAAATGTATATCCTAAGAAATATGAGGTATGTATATTCTCCCATCTCTGAACATGTCCCTGGCTTCCTTTCAGTATTCATTTATAATCCACTTGAGCTAGAAGTTTCTGTCTTCTTCACTGGTTGCTTACCACCATTTCCACTACCGTCTGTACTTAAACTTAACTTTCAAATTTGTGTTAGCAGCTGCATAGTTGGGGCAAAAGCCTGTATGCCATTGGTAATGCCTGCCTTTTCACAAACATTTTTACAAACATATACTGCACGTTTGACGCACACATATAAAAATACTTTGAGTTGTACAACAGGACACGTTCTAGTCATATATAATGGTGAGTAAGGATATAAAAGTACAGAGTTGCTGTTTTACAAGACTTGTGTAACTTATATATTCCTTTGTAATTTTGAGAATAAGGCATACTTTTTGCTAGACCCATGGTAAACTGCACTGGATTTTCCAATGTGTGCAACTTATCATTTCAGAAAAACTTTCTGAAGAATGGGTGAGGTAACAACATTATATGCAGTATCACTTTAGCTAGAGAGATGGGAATAAGCTCTCAAAAGCCTCTTATGATTCATTATCTTTAAGTACTTTTTCTTATAGTAGCAAGCACTTACTACATGTTTGCTTACCTTTACCTTTTTGAAAACTATTGAACTGACTTTGAAAAACAAGTATAAAGTTCAATGCAATTGCTTAAGGGATGTCCTACTGAAATGGAAACTGTTTAAAGAATAATTTGAAATGGCATAACTGGTTTTCCCCTAGCCTGCAGCAAAGCATAGGCAGCAAGAATAAATGTTTCTTCTATAGTGTAAGTACCTTGGCTGTGACTGGAATTAAAATGTATAGGACAGTACACTGAGCAAGAGATTCTCTGGTTTGTTTCTTGGCTGGTGTGCCTTCTGTGCAGAGTATGCATGTCCTCCCTGCAGACGAGTGAGATTTAAAGACATGCAGGTAGGTTCGTGTTTGTGAGTGTACCTTCTTTGAAGGTTGGGCACTGGGCTGGCAACTCGACACCATAAAACATGACTGCCATTCAATCTGCGGACCAGTGATCCACTGTGGCAACCCCTAACCGAGATAAGCTGAAAGACATTGCTAGGACAGTACACTGACTGTTGAGATAATACTTGTTAACAAGCCTCTTAACTTCACTGCATGAGAATTCTTATCAAAGGTAAATATGATGAGGGCAACAAAGGCCCAAAATCAGGGACAATTTTTAAATATTATTCTAATTCATTTAAAATGTTAACAGAACAACATGTTTTATATCAACATGCATTTTCTGAACAATAAGAGGTACGAAACTCAAATGTCTAACATTATTGACCGACTGTACTCCTCAGTAATTTACCAGAAAATCAATTATCTTACACAGGACAGGGCAAAAATATGAGGGAAAATTAGAGATGTTATGCAAAACTGTGGATGACAGGTATGTTTGTTAACACAATGGTTCATTTTTGCATTAGTATGATTCATTTCAAAAGAAGGGCAATGGTTTCATGCTGAAACCATCACTGGATTGTTTAAATGAAACAAGTTCCTGTCTAGCATGTTTTTTATGACTTTTTTCTCTACATAATTTGCTAATGCAAAAGTCAACAGTGAGGTCTCAATCTCTAAGGCTCCTTCTGTCTACCACAGTATAAATCCTCAGTTTGTATTTATTTTTTTTTCTACAAGTGTGGGTAATGCTATGTAACACTATCCATAAAAATCTGAGACAAGCATCTAGAAGATCATATCCCTTATATTTTGTAACCTATCTGTATTTGTTATTTCGTACATAGCTATTACTTAATATGTTTTTCACTGAGACAAATTAGTATCATCTGTATTACCTGACCAGTGCTCTTTATAATGTATATATTTCTGATTAAACTTTCTTCTGCAATTGTAAAGTCTTGGCCAAATGGTCAAGGAAGTGGTTGAAAAGGGTGCTGTACAAGCCCAGCCACCTGGATAACAAACAGTAAATAAATAAATATAGCACAAACTTCAGGCTGAATGAATTAGCACAGTGAGCAGAATACATTTAGTTCTTATGATAATAGGAAAAGCATAAAATGGAGCAGAAGAGTTTTTGTGACAGAAATAGAAGAATTGGAGCATGGATTTTTAAGCAGAGGATATAGCCCACACAAAGTTAGGTGCATTATTCAGGAGGTCAGGGAAAAAAGAACAGAGAAGGCACATCCCTATTTCCCTGATGTAATTGAGGATATGGAAGCTCAAATGGGGGTTAACAATAAGCACAATGTAGTGAGATTACCTGTTTATTTTCCAAGTAATGCAAGAATAGCCACTAATATATATGAGAAGTTTTGGCCTATCCTAGCAGCTGATGAAAAGATACTCGGCATTGTTGGTAATAATTCTAGTTTTACATATAAAAATATGAAATCCCTGAAAGGAAGGTTATGTTATTCAGTGGGTAGGAATACTCAGCGAAATACTGAGTTTGGAATAGGTACTAGTCCCTGTAATAAGTGTAACGTTTGTGAATACATAAATCCAACGGGGAAGTTCTATCATCCAGATTTTGACAGGACATTTACATTCAATGTTGCATCTACATGTGACATTACAAATGTGGTCTATTTAGCCAACTGCATAAGCTGTGACTCATTCTATGTGGGCAAAATTGATTGGAGACTACGTGATAGGATAAGGGAACATATATATAATATCAATACCACAACCACCACTAATGCCTTAGCTAAACGTCATTCACAAAGGGGACAGACATAAATTTCCCTTCCTAATCATGGAAAAAACTAGATTGGATGGGAGAAATGGAAAATTTAAAAATAAGGCAGAAACAAATGAAACCTGCTGGATTATTAAATTAAGAGCTGATAGTGGCAGTGGTTTGAATGACATAGTCCCCATCAAAGCCATACTGAAAGCTAGACCTCTCCGTAGATAACATAGTTTTAATAGGATGTTAAACAATGTGTGTATATTGGTGGGGTAGCAGGGTAACACGTTCTTTATAAAAAATTTTATTTTTATTTTTTATAGGTTGTTCATATGTAATTTTTATATTGTATAGATACATATACTAAATAGGTAAAGTGGTTATAGCCACATTTTATTATACAGCCTTGAATGCAACTAGTTTTAGTAAATGTATTTAGTACCAGCTGTTTTTGCAGTAGTAATGATGGTGTTTCTTTAAATGTGTAACAGGCAATTAGGAAGGTAGTGCATTTGAATGTTAAGCACTGTATTTAAGGGATAAAGGTTTTTGACTAATAGTATCGTCTGAAGAAGCAGTCTTTGTAACTGTGAAAGTGCTTACGTTTGGATTCCATTAAAGACGTTTTACTTTTATAACTGCTGGCTATCGTTTTATTCTGCTCCATTTTATGCTTTTCCTGTTGGTTGTCCTGTGGAGCAGGCTAGTTATCTGGTGTATCATTGTGCTGTGGATTTATTCAGTTCTTATGATAATGTTTTGAATACTACTGAGTTCTTGTCTGTCGACAATTCCAGCACAGTGATAGACCCTAGAATTTGTAAAAGTAAATGAAATACTTTTGTCACAGATATGTAGCTACTTTCTCTTTTCTTTAAAGACAAAATGTAAGACAGAAGTGCTGAAAAATGTAAATGCATATATTGTACCTCCATTTGAATAGCAAGCTAATGTCTTTCAGCTATGCTATCAACAGAGCTCTTACCTGATAATGTGTTCATTCTGTTCATCACTGCTGTAAAGAACAATGAATGTGCGATTCCATTGTAGTACGTGGGCTGGCTTAGTTACAAATGAACGTTAAAAAGTGCAGCTGAACAGATTGCTCTGGCTGCCATGAAAGGAGTTAATACATTTTAGAGAGACACACACTAAAACAGACCAGCTCAGCAAACAAGTAAGGAAGTAACACATGGCTTTTCAAAAAGGAAATCTTGTCAGATGCAAACATGTTGCTGAAAGTAATTTTTATGTCACATAAAGCTCTCCATTTTAGGTTTGTGATATAAATGTGAATGTTACTAGAGGAGCTCCTGTACCTTTTGTACGTGATGTAAAACCATTCCTTGGGATGAAGGGCCAGCAATACCATATACGTTTGGTACAGCAGCTGTATGATACAAGTCTGTATGTCTATATATATCTTTTATTTGTATTTGTTTTCCGGGGTAGAGCACTGATTTCCATGCACTTTTTTCAGACTCAGCCTGGGAGTGGTATATATATATATATATATATATATAGAGAGAGAGAGAGAGAGAGAAAGAGACATACAAATGTGTGTGTATATGTATGTATATATATATATATATATATATATATATATATATATATATATATATATATATATATATATGTGTGTGTGTGTGTGTGTGTATGCATAATGCATACATATATATATGTGTGTGTGTGTGTGTGTGTGTGTGTGTGTGTGTGTGTGTGTGTGTGTGTGTGTATAGAGACATATATAAATATATATACATACATATGTGTGCTTCTGCACGTGTGTGTGTGTGTGTGTGTGTGTGTGTGTGTGTGTGTGTGTGTGTGTGTGTGTGTGTGTGTATACATATATAACACACACACACACACATATATATATATATATATATATATATATCTATATATATATATATATATATATATATCGACATGTGTGTGTGTATGTTGTAGGCTGCGAAAAGTTTTGTGAAAACTAGAAGGTATTCTGGATAACACAAAGAAATATATACAAAAAGCTAAAGGAGTTATTATATAAGTTAGCTGCACCCTTTGTCTCTATGGATGTCTTTTATGTGTGCATTATTGAAGAGCTGTGTAGATGATTGTTATTTTTAGAAGTAAAGAAAGCTGCATAAAAAGAAATCTGGCTTGAATTGCAAGACTGAAAAAGGTGAACAAATATTCATTCATTTTCCAGTTACCTGCCTAATTCCACTTTATGGTCATTTGGGAGCTGATACCCACTTAGTAGTCAGAGGGCAAAGGCAGAGAAACTTATTCTGAATAGGCATCAGTCTATGTCAGGATGCAGACACTAATTCACTCATATGTGGCCCATATCCATTTGGGCAGTTTGGAGGTTTGCCAGTCCACCTATCCCTTCAATTTGAAATGCAGGGTGAAACCACAGCACTCAGTAAAAAGACACATGGACACAGGGAGGACAGGTAGATTTTGTAGAGAAGGACCTCAGGTGAGAGCCACATGGGCACAGGGAGGATAGGTAGATTTTGCAGAGAAGGATCTCAGCTGAGAACCAAACCATCAAACCAAGTGCTGTGAAGCAGCACCAGTAACCACTATTCTACTGTGCCAGCTGGGAATGAATATGTTAACTGCTAGATTTAATGAACTGAACTTCCTTAGGAAGCATTTAAGAGCACCAATTCCTGTACTATTATATTATAATATTCTAGTAAAAATCTGAATATTTGGATAAATAAAACATATAGCACAACTCTGCCTTTATTTTAACAATTTAAAGGTTTAAACCTTTAAATTGTTAAAATAAAGGCACAGTTGTGCTATATGTTTCATTAGTTTATTAAGAGAGTCCATGTAATATAAAGAACAATGGATAAGTGTCTGGGCTTGATCACATAAAGTTATGAGCTTTGTTAGTTATTAAGTAATTTTTATTTATTTTATTTTATTTATTTTACATTTGTTGACCGGGCTAGTCTAACTGGATACATGTCCATTTTCAAATACAAGATGAGCCAGACTGCCAAACACCCAACGTGCTATTCAGACATCAAAGTGTTCAAGTTAACTGTACCAGCAGCAACAAATAAGTAGACAGCAAATAATCCAAAATACATTTAATTAAAGCGCTTTTTGTTTGCATAAGTGTGCAAACTTCCTCAGAATTAATTCATAGTACCATGAACACAGGTTTTATACAATGAACTTAATTAAATGTACAGTAAATGTGTAATGAGTTACCCTTTTATAGTACAATGCCCCCCATTTGTGTGTGTGTGTTGCAGCTTAAGCGCAGCTTATTTACTGATTTATACTTCCTACATGGTTGCAGATCTGTGGAGAAGTAGCTATCTCCTTATTCTGTCTCTCTCTTAGACTAGTTCACATTTCACATTTGGTAAAATGCATTAATGACATTTTAAAGTTCACCCAACCTGCAATCAGTACTCATGCAACTAGATAAGAGTCTCTAAAACTGGCATCGTTCAAATGCATGATCCTGTTATCACTACATTGATTTTGTTTATCAGGGCGGCATAAGCAGCAATGCCCAGCAGGGACAATATAAATAAAATACTTGACAGCCAATAATGATTTCCAGCACTGTGAGAAGAAGGCTCAATACAGGAAGGCCAGACAGTCTCGATTTCTGTTGATTTCACAGGGTCATGTTCTAATTAGTAGATAAGTTACGGGTGAAATGTTCAGTAGATGTAAAAAAATGCAATCCCATGCAAGTGACAGCAGGTAATGCAGCATGAGGTTTATAACCTAAAACCCCACTCCCGTAACCCTAGCAGAAAGGTATATGAAAACAAAAAAAAGATGAAATCCAATGCATCATTTGAAGTCAGTCACCCATGTTCTCTTTCCGTTATTATGCAGAAAGGTATTGATGTGATACCATAGTGACACATCTATTTTGGACACATTAAGGCAGTTACCTTTCTGTTTTGTTTGAGTATGGGTGTGTGGAACTATGCGTAGTCTTGTATTGTCATCAGTTTTTTTGTGTATATACATTTCAGAGAATAAGAAAGAAGAATGAATGCAGAGTTAATGTGTTCATATTTATGTTACATTTCTTTACTTTTGACAATAAAACACTCACCTCAAAGATGTATATTACTGACATTTTTTTTGCAATAAGTTTCATTAGATTCCAGTGAAATCTTGAACCGTGACATTAAGTAATGAATATTGTCTGTAACTAATTTCCTTATTTATGAATACTATGAAGATTAGAAAAAGGATGCCTGCAGAAGTACATCTAAAAACTTAATCTCATCTACATATGTAGTTTATTTTCTCAAATCCAAACCTACAGATAGTCCATATAGTAGCTATTCCATTGTTGATACTTAAACATTAGTTTTTATTATAACACTTGCTCCAAGCTTAAACGTAGTTCCAATGCTAACCCTAACCTAAGGAATGTTAAGCCTAGAACTAACTCTAAGCTCATCCTAAACCCCAGCACTTACCAAAATCAGTCCCTACCCTTTACCATAAACAGAATCTGAGCCATGCCCCTTGCCAAATACTTATGTCTAACCACTAATCTAGTTCTAAATTCTAAACGTTAGCTTACATCTAAACCTAACTATTCCTTTAAAGGAGGGCATTAGCACTACTGTCCTGCAATTCTACTCCAAAGATAAGCAAACCCCCTTCAGTCACAGTGACTCTTAACTAATATGAATTCTGATTTCTGTTCCTATATATACTGAAATGGGATGTGTCCAGGTTCCTTTTATGCCCTAAGTTAAGGACAAGTGAAAGTAGGCATGAAGTATCATATCATATCATATGCATTTGGAAAGCACAGATGTGTTGAACCTTGAAAATCCTACTGAAATAAAAAGGATGTGAAATGTTTCAAGGTGTGCATCTTTAATTACAGACGAAATCATGATAAACCCTGATAATTGGTATGCAAATCTTCACATTTGGAATCATAAGACCTTTAAGATTAATAAATTTGTATTGTGTGCTTTTACATACCTAACTCTTGTTGCACAAAAAAGATGTGACACAATCCCATTCAAAATGAAACTGGGTTACATTTGCACAACTTGTTTAATGTTGCAACAGTGAGGAAAATAGGAGATATGATTTGAGTTATGGCTTCACTTTTAAAAATCGCTCTCAAGGCAAGTAAGGTCAAAACAAACCTGAAATGTTAATGCTACAGTTACCGCTAGGGTGTACAGCTGCAAACCCTTTATTAAAATTCTGTCTGGATTTACTTGACTCCCAGTGCATGTTAGGGAGTTGTGTTTTCACTATCAAGAAATACATTGTTATTAGTGCCTAGCAGAAAACAACATATATAGCCTGCTTCTTCTTTTTACATTCATTGCAAATATATTTTGATTTGTCCAGCACCCGTAAGCAAATATTTCAGCGCTAGCCATACATTGATATAGGTGTTATGTTACAACTAGTGTAGATGCAGACTATTTCTTCAGTGTTGCAGGCCTACAGTTAGTGCTACTATTGTGGGTCTAAATTTACAGACACAGGATTTACATTGTATAATTTTGTACCATCGCCATAAAGATTACAAGCTCCCATTTATAAATACAGCATTTTCATTACATAATCTGTATTTACATATACTGTTACAATGAGCAAGAAATCTGTCAAACACAGATGCTGTCAGGAATCTGTGCTTAACATCTAAGGTATTAATGCGTTATCACCCGTTGCAAGAATACTTATCTCAGCTGTTCATCTTCCACCTGTGGATATCATGGCCACACCAAAATGCCTAGCACAGATATTTATGTTGATTTTATCTCTGACACCTTAAACTATTTGTCAATGCTTGATTTGCTAACCGTGTAATTTGGCAATGCCAACAATTATGTGAAATGGCATTTGTCATGTTAGAGAGAGTATTTTTTGTTCACAGAGGAGAACATGGTCTGGGATTCAAATGAGTTTGTAAGCAGCAACCTTATTGTTATGTATACAAAACCCAGTAGTGCAGGGGCATAGCCCCTCCATATCTAGATGTTGGGGTATCTGTGCTCTGTGCTTCAGAACATTTTTTTTGTTTTGTTTGTTTTCAAGTGCCTGATTGTTGATTCTGTGTGTGTTGGGAAACTGGGTATCATTAAACAAATGATGAGCAGCCATATGTCCCTGAATAGGAGTCATATGAGCTGGCAGTTAGCTGATGTATACCTTGTACCTGGATGACACACTGGAGTCACAGAAAACAAAAGGAAAAAATTAATGTAAATGACTGACAAAATGAGACAGTATTAAGGTTTTAGTAAACATAAGTGAAGGTAGTGTGGGTGCAGACTAGGGAAACATAACACTGTTAACACAGTCTTTTTTGCAATTCAGAAAGAAAATGACAATGTGGTTATATATATAATAAGTATGTACCCTGAGAGGTGACCATGGAACCATCCAAACGCCAGTATGTTCTGTTATCCAGGTGTAGATAATTAAGATAATCCAAAGTGGAAAAAACACCAAGCGTACTGCTAACGTTTAAAAATAGAACGGAAAATACTTTAATAATGCATGCTGTTAGGGAAGCGCTTTCACTAAGGCTTCATCAGACCGTTAAAATTCAAATGCAATCAATTAAGAGCTTTTATACACAAGTTAATCACATGTATCATCAGCTGATATAGACAATTAAACTTTTAAAGTTACATTCTAGTTTTTGTGCAACAAAGTTTCATGGTTAACAACATTGACTCCCCATCAAAAACAAAAATAAAATAATAAAATTTAAACACGCTGTGTGTGGTTGAGTCCCACTGTTTGCGTATATAAAAAACATGTCATAGGTTTGTGTATATATTAAATATAATAAAAAACACATAAATATATTCAATGACTGCAGAATGGTTACCGTGCAGCCGATATTATGTTTGCGATAGCTGTTTATCAGCTACGCTCATTTCATGCAATATGGCAAACAAATAAATATAATGATCTTAATATATAAATTTACTAATACCATTAAAAATATAGCTCATTGCATGATATATTGGCCAGTGCCTAAAAAATTAAGATTGAAATTGTAATGTAGGCATCTTGGCTAATCCGAGATGCTACAATCAACTTAACAAATAGTCCATATGCTTGGCTTTCAGGCTCTGCTTCATACATCAGTTATGTAGCCCTGTACATGTATCGACAGAGGCTATACAAAAATAGCTGTCATTCCCACTAGCGTTGTGCCTAGCAGCACTTCTTTAAAACATTCTGATATAACATTCTAACGAATATCTTATGCTTACCTATGCAGACGCTACTGCATGAAATAGTACAACAAATTAATGATATTTGTTAAAGGTTAGGTTTGATTATAATGCTTTATATAAATTGTAGTGTCTCTATTCATTAGATTCACAACTAGATATTTAGTTTTTCCATATTCGCCATTATTTCATATATACATTTTTTATATTAAGCACTCTTAATTGTATGTTTTTATGTAGTAGCGTTCATATAGCCAAGTAGGATACGTGCCATCCTGGAGTATTAGAATATTTTAATGTACTGTGGTTTTGCACAATGCTAATAAGTATGATAGCCATCATTATATAGATTCTGTCGGTATTATACTATTAATTCGTTGTTTAGTTTTGTCTATCATTTACCCACACATATTTTATATTAGGGTTTACATTTGTACTATTTCATGCAGTAGCATGATAGACAGCTATCGCAAACATAATATCGGCTGCACGGTAACCATTCTGCAGTCATTGAATATATTTATGTGTTTTTTATTATATTTAATATATACACAAACCTATTACATGTTTTTTATATACGCAAACTCTGGGACTCAACCACACACAGCGTGTTTAAATTTTATTATTTTATTTTTGTTTTTGATGGGGAGTCAATGTTGTTAACCGTGAAACTTTGTTGCACAAAAACTAGAATGTAACTTTAAAAGTTTAATTGTCTATATCAGCTGATGATACATGTGATTAACTTGTGTATAAAAGCTCTTAATTGATTGCATTTGAATTTTAACAGTCTGATGAAGCCTTAGTGAAAGCACTTACGTAACAGCATGCATTATTAAAGTATTTTCCGTTCTATTTTTAAATGTTAGCAGTACGCTTGGTGTTTTTTCCACTTTGGATTATCTTAATTATCTACGCCTAGATAACAGAACATACTGACGTTTGGATGGTTACGTGGTCACCTCTCAGGGTACATACTTATCATTTGGTTTATTAATTGGTTTTTAACCCGGGAGGTGTTTACTCTGTTGGGAGCTGTTATCTTTATTGTTGTTCAATATATATATATATATATATATATATATATATATCTATGATCATCAGCCCCAATTTTCCCCATTTTCTACATGGGGTCAGGGCGTCTTGTCAACTGTCACTACCTCTCGCAAGTCATTGCCACTCTTCCACCTTCTCTGACAGTCATGCCTTACTGTCGCAGGTCTTCTCTCACACAATCCATCCATCTCTTTGCTGGATGCCATTGTTTTCTCTTGCCTTCTTCTTGCCTGTCCCAAATCTTCTTCACCAGATTGTTTTCTGCACATGTGCTTGAACCACCATAATCTGTGTTCTTTGACCTTTTCTGCAATTGGAGCTACCTTTTCTTCAGCTCTGATGTCTTAATTTGTTCATCAGTCCCACAGTGTGCATCGTACCATGCATCTCAAGCACTTTATCTCCATCACTTCTAGCTTCAACAGCTCTCCCTTTACTGCCCAGGTTTCAGTTCCATACAGTAATACTGTTTTGTACACTTTACTTTTCATCTTCTTTGCCATTCTTCTGTTAGAACTATCTCTGGTAGTCTGTGCCAGTTGGTTGCAGCCCCTCTGATTCTAGCATTGTCTTTCTCACACAGACTTCCCTTCACCTCAATTACCCCTCCCACATACCTGAAGCTATTAACCTGTGCCGTTATTTTACCTTCTATTTCAATTTTTAGCTTTTTCTGATTTCCCCTATTTACTGCCATTGCAACTGTTTTATCTGTACTCAGTTTCAACCCATGTGCCTTCAGTTTTACATCCCATTCCCCTATCCTTTCCTGAAGTTCTTGCCCAGAGACTGTGTATAATGCCAAATCATCTGCATACAGCAACTTTGTTGATATGTCCCCTCCGACCTATTTGTTAATGTAGTCCACCACCATTATTAACAGCAGTGGCTCAGAGCAGAACCCTAATGCACACCCTAGCCCACAGGCAACCGCTCTGTGAGACCATACAATGGGTCTTGTACATAGCCTCCATAAATTTTACCAGTGTTTCTGGGACTTCAAACCACTGCAGGACTATCCAAATCAGCTTTCTTTCTTTTTCTCCAAGTGTAGGAATGTCCAGTTGAACTCTTTCCTCATGTCTAACTTCTTCTCAACTGTCTGTCTCACTGCAAACATTAAGTCAGTTCTACTATATCCTGATTTGAATCTGAACTGCTTATCTCTCATTTTACTTTCTACTTCTCTGTGTATTAATTTATCAAGCACTCTCTCCAGAATTTTCATATAATGTGACAGGAGTTTGATAGCTCTGTACTGGCCACAATGGTGAATGTCCCCTTTGTTTTTGTACACAGGCACTAGTATGCTTATTCTCCAGTCATCTGTGATACGCCTATCTCTCCATACTGCTATGAATACCCACAGGAGCCATTTTCTTCCCTAACTCACCCAACATCCTGATCATATCTACAATGACCTCATCCAAGCCTGCTTTCACTGACTTAATTTTCCTTAATGCTGGTTTCACTTCTAGTCTCTTCTTTCATTGTAGGCTGTGAATGGGGTGGTACAGCTTCTGTGGGGTATTCTTCATTTGGATGCTGATGGAAGTACTCCTTCCATCTGCCTTTGATGTCCTGTGGACTGATGAGCAGGTTGTAGCTGGCATCCCTTATGAAGGTTATCCAACTATCCTCTTTATCTTTCTGTCTTTGCCTTGCAAGCTGATAGAGTTTTTTTGTGCCATCTATTCAGCCATTTGATAGAGTGCCCCTGATGCCTTATCCTTTGATATTGCAACTTCTCACTTAGCCCCTTTGATAGCCAACCAGTATTCCTTCTCAAACTGGTCCATCATTTCTATCTCACACTTTTACAGACATTTCTTTTTTCTTTTGATGACTCCTTCGACTTCTGCATTCCACCACCAGCTTTCCTTATGTACCTTATTTCCATTCCTGGCTCTATTCTGTAGTCCTCACACTTGCTGTTTTGAGGTGCTACCATTCTTCTTCAATTCCACCAATTTCCTCCTCTTCCTGAGGTGCTACAAACCCGAATAATAATATGAAATCTTATGTTCTCTTTCCAGTCAAGCCAAAACCTCCAGCACCCTCTCTGTCCAACCAGTACTTTGTGTCCCTGCCCAAGTAGCTGACACATACACTTTGAGATCTGATTTATATACAAACACTCCTGGGAATGTCTGGCACAGGTTTACTAGCTATGCCCCCTTCTGCCCAGACTACAAGGTAGTTATCACTGCCACCAACCAGCACATTATAATCTACTATAAAGCCCTTACAAAGGGTGTCTGATTCTAGTGTGTAATATTAATATTAATCCAAATGGTAGTCTGACCAAGACCAAGGCTATTTAGGTGTGTCCTGTATAGTGTCACCAAATACATATGCAAATACATGAAGTGCTTAAATATGTCTCACAAATATCAGCCACAAAGATAGGTTTAAATATATTTAATATATTTAATAATAAATAAAAGAACAAGACAATACTCAATAAACAAACACAGTTACTTCAGAGTTCAAAATCACAGGAAATATTTTAAAACAACATTGCAGGATAGTCTCAAATAAATACAGAAAACATCTAAACTAATGTTTACTATATGCCTATATTTCTCTAAAAGAGATACTATGCCCTAAGTCTTACTTACAAGCAAGTGCAGATGTGATGATGATGGATGTTTCCAGGTCAAAGACAAAATAGAAACTGCAAAGTCTCTCCCTGAGAGAGTTCTTAAATCAGTATCAAATATTACTGCTGAGTTAGCTTGGATGACATCACTTTTTGTCATCTGACTTTAGTTCCCAAGCTAAACCAGAAACTAATATCTCTGTGTTAAAAATACATATCTCTCAGATGTGCAGCTGTTAGGAAGTCTTAAAACAATAAAACACTTTACATTTTAAACCTAGTAATTTTTGTGTGGAACTGGTAGTTAATGATACCACATATACTGGGACTGTGGACATAGCTAACCTGTTGGCCGACAGCTTCTGTGAAAACTTCACTCCCCTGTCCCGCCAGATGTACCCCATGACATCCCTGCCACCTGTCCCCTACCTTGTATCTCCACCTGTAACTACCTCACCATAGAATGAGTGAAGTATTCCTGCACTAATGCACTCACCCAATAATTCCTTGATGTCATCAATTCTAACACACTAGACAAGCTCATCTCATCCCCCACAAGGGGAGATAACATTTTGGACTTGGTTCTCACCAACATGGGTGACTGCTGTACCACTCCCATAGTATGTTCTTCCCTGGTGGGATCACATCATTGGTCTGTCTCATTTGAAGTTTCCCACCCGCCCCACCCCAGCTGTAACTAGGCTAAAAAAACTTCTCAAAAGCTGACTACAACCTCCTAAGGGAGGGTATCATTAGCTTCACACCACCACCACCCTCAGAGGATGTAGACAACTATGCCGAACAGTACACCAGTGCAGTATACAAGTACCTATACAGCATGGACTCAGCCATACCCAACAGAACTAAAACCTGCTCCTCAAGGAAACACAAACCTGTCTGGTGGATATCCTCTATCAACAGGCTTTACAACAAAAGGAAGAAACTGTTGTCTAAGGATAAAAGGGAACAAACTCCAAATTGAAAAAAACTCCCTCCTTAGCCTCAACAAGCAAATTAGATCACTAGTGAAAACCTCCAAAGCCAATTATGAATTGAAACTAGCCTTCAAAACAAAGGGAAACACCAAAGCCTTCTTCAGCTATGTCAGGAACCTCCATAGCAAAGCCCAGGTTTTTTTCCGAATTAGTACTTAACAGCTCCACTTACCTTATCCTGCTGACTTAGGCAACCTGCTAGCTGATAGGTTCAGTGCAAACTTCACCTCCCATCCCCTCCAAAGGCCCATTCAACATCTCTGATACTTGTCCCACACCTCACATCTTCATAGATCAAGTGTTAAAGGCCCTATCCAAGGCAAAGAACACAGCTTCCATGGGACCTGATAGTATACCAGCCTGTATTCTGCACCATCTCCAGCAAAAACTAGCTTTGCCATTGAGCACTCTGTTCAACCACAACCTAATTACGGGCTTCATTCCATCAGAGTGGAGAACTGCCATTGTCATCCTCTTGCACAAAGGTGGTGATACTACTGACCCTAGAATCTATAGCCCCATTAGCTTGACAAGTCTGATCTGTAAAGCCATGGAGCATATTATTATGGATCTCATAAACAAGGACATAGGCAATCTCCAAGCACTTGACCCCACCCAATTCGGATTCATCAGAGGCAGATCTTGCCTGTTGAACCTGGTTGACTTCTTTAAGATTGTCATCATTCCCTGAATGAAGGAAAGTTAGTACATACAGCTTACCTTGACTTGGCCAATGCCTTTGACACAATCCTCCACTCTGGCATCATCAAAAAGCTAACTCAACTTGGAGTAAATCCCTGTCTCATCAGGTGGGTGGCCAACTGGCTCACTGATAGGACCCACAAGGTCAAAATAGGTGCCACCACCTCCAACAGCAGACCTATCACTAGTGGTGTTTCCAAGGGATCTATCCTGGGACCCCTACTGTTTGGCATCTACTTATCAGAGGTCCAGGCAAAGACAAAGGGCCTGTGGCTGACCAAGTTTGTGGATGACTGGAAGTTGGGTGTTGTCATTGACTCCACAAATGATGTTAACATGCTGCAAGAGGGTCTCACAGCAACAAATGACTGGTGCCAAAGTCATGGTCATAAGTTAAATGCAAGAAAATGTATTATCATTCCATTCTGCAAAAACATGGCCCCTACTGATTACCACATCAACAGCAATCCCCTAAGCACACAACCTGTAGTGAGAATCCAGGGTACTCATGTTGGCAACAATCTCACATTCGACCATCATGTAGCGACAGTGGTCAGAAAAGCCTTTTACTTGGTTCATCTTGTAAGTAAAGGGATTGCATCCAGAAAAAAGGAGGTTATTACCTCTCTGTACTCCTCAGTCATTAGGCCTATAATTGAGTGTAACACCCCGTTTGGTATGTACCTCTTCAAACATCCTCTTCAAACATCTGCACCAACTGGAAAGACCACAGAAATACCTCACAAAGAGAATCCATGGCCACCAACACCTGTCCTATGTGGACAGGCTCAAATCACTATCACTCTACTCGGTATCATACATATTGCTCAGAGGTGATCTGTGTCTCACCTACAAGGCAATAACAAACCCTGCCCTACTAGAGATGCTCCATATCCATGTCTAACTCCTCGCACATTACCTGCTTGAAAGGCCTAAATCTAATATGCGACATCAACAAAATCTGCTGGAGATACAGGTTTGTCTCCCAGAGGCTGTCTCGTCTCTAGAATAGACTTCCCGTACATGTCAAACAGAGTACAGGGAAGTAAATATTGTGGGAAGAAATAGCCAGGGAATTGTTATGGCTAGGCTTGTATAGGCCCTAGGGTCGATAGTCTAGTACCAACCTATGAACCTATAAAATCGCTGACCCTCTTCAACAGCAACCTTGATGAGTAGATGGAAAACTGCAAATTTGTCCCAGAGGTTACATCTTTGTCCATCACTGACAGAGGCAACAGGTGCTGACTGAGGTTTCTTTTTTGGGGATAAACTCTTGGCTAGGCTTGTATGGGCCCCAGGGCCATTAGCTTGGTAACCTCCTATGATCCTATGATAAAGATCAGGTCATTAACATCCTCTCTAAGACCAGGAACACAGCATCTATGGGACCTAACATCCCAGGCAGCATCCTACATCAACAAGAATTAGTAACACCATTGGGTACTTTTTTCAATCATAGTCTAAGCACCGGCTTTGTCCTAGATGAATGGAAAATGGCCACCATTATTCCCTTGCACAAGGGTGGTGCTTCCACTGAGCCTGGGAACTATAGACCTATTAGCCTGTCTAGTCTTACCTGCAAGGCCATGCAGCAAATCATCATGGACCTTATCTACTAAGATATAGGTAATCTCCAAACACTTGGCCCTACTCAGTTTGGATCTGTCAAAGAGAGATCATGCCTGTTAAACCTGGTAGACTTTAGACTTCTTTGAGACAGTCACCAAGGCCCTGGATGAGGAGGAAATCTGCGCAAACAGCCTACCTAGACTTAACCAAGGCATTTGACACTATATCCCACTCAGGCATCATTGACAAACTCACCCAGCTAGGTTTCAACCCTTACATCATTAAATGGGTTGCTAATCAGCTCACTGATAGAACTCATATAGTCAAAATATGGGAATCCACTTTCAACAGCAGACATGTAACCAGTGGTGTTCCACAGGGATCGGTTCTGTGACCCCTACTGTTTGGAATATATGCCTCTGAAATACAAGCAAAAACTAAAGGTCTGTGGCTGACAAAGTTTGCTGATGACTGGAAACTGGGAGTGGTCATAGAATCTCCAAATGATGCCAACATCCTACAAGAGGGTCTTACACAAACAAATGATTGGTGCCAAAGTCATGGCCTTAAACTCAATGCAAAAAAATGTATTATCATCCCTTTTGGCAAGGATAATGTTCCTGCTAACTATGACATCAATAGCAACACCTTAAGTATGCACTCAGTGGTGAGAGACCTGGGCACTCAGGTTGACAGCAACCTTGCCTTTGACCACTATGTCTCCACAGTGGTAAGAAGGGCATTCTATATTGCTCATCTCATAAGTAAGGGCATTGCCTCCAGAAAAAAAAGAAGTTATAACCTCCCTGTATTCTTCCCTCATCAGGCCAATAACAGCACCCCTTTTGGTATGTAAACTTCCAAGCACCTGCAGCAAATGGAGAGACCATAAAGATTCCTCACAAGGAACACACTAGGCCTTTAGCATCTGTTCTATGTGGACCATCTGAAATCACTATCACTTTATTCTGTTTCTTACAGACTACTCAGAGGCAATCTCTGCCTTGCATATAAGGCACTCTCTGACTCTGCTTTATTGGAGATGCTGCATCTCCATAAATCAGATGATACACAGGTTACTCACTCTAGAGACCTTATCCTGGTATGTGACATTAATAGAATCTGCTGGAGGGACAGATTTGGCTCCCAGAGGTTACTACACCTTTGGATCAGATTCCCACATAATGTCAAATAAAGCACCTCATTGGCCCTCTTCAAACGCAATCTGAATGATTGGATAGGTAACTGTAATTTCACCCTTGGGGTTCTACCTGTGTTCCTCTTGGAAATGAGCAATAGGTGCTGATCATGGGAATAAGAGTAGAACTTGGCTAGGCTTGTAAGGGCCATAGGCCATTAGCCTAGTAACTTCCTATGATCCTATATTGAAGTCTATTTTGCTTTGAGCTCAGTTTTAATTTCAAAATCAGTTACACAAATTTTTTAATTTCTTAATTTCATCAGTTTGTTCTGTTCCAACAGTTTCATGACATTAAATATTTTACTTGCAGCTGTTAGCAACTTATTTTCAGTAGGCACATGTGCATTTCCCATCAGATTTCATAATAAAACTGCCTAAGTGCCACCTCGGCCAACATGAATTTCCTCACACCTCCAGTGTCACTTCTTTTTTTTAATTTAATTTATTTTTAGGAGTAGCCAGTTTTCCATTTGAAGATGACCTCCGCACACACGGGCCAGTTTTGCTCCCATTCATTGTGTACTTTCCCTTGTAGCATATCACCACAGAAATACAGATAAATAAAGACAGTTGCCTTGTTAAACATATATGTTTGCTAGCTGCCTAAATATAAGAGCATGCTGCACATAAATATTAACACAATGCACATGCATTTTTTGAGCATACATTACAGTGTCCATCTTTAGTTTTTATTTAAAAGTCAATTAAATCAAGTAACATGTATAATATATAAAAATTAACGTACAAAAGTATTTGAGTGATATCTGAACTTGATTCACAATAAAATTATTAATAATTCATATTAATTCAGTTATGAACAAAAATAGTAAAATATCTGTAATTTATCTAACTCTGTAGTATATATAATGATATGAATACATACATGTTCACCTTGTGGTACCTTTTTGAATTCAGAGAAAGCCCCTTGACAGTGCTTTTACATGAAGATATGCAGCACCTTATAGGGCTGTATCCACAGCTGTGCTACATGTTAATGAGGCAATCCAGTGATAATGTATATACTAATTAGCCATGTGATCTCCCCACAAAACTGCCTGTAGTAAGACATTTAGACAGCCAAGTTATTTGGTTAATCATTCAGATGATAGATCAGTACAGCTGCTCCTGGCTGTTTGCATGTTCATATATTGTCATACTGTAAGTGTTGGGGAGTTTATTGGTCAGATAGTGTTAGGACATGTGTCATGAGTGTATGTGAGGGCTACATGTGTGAGTATATTTGTAAGCATGTGTATGCCCAGGAGGAAGCAGTAGTGGGATCATACCTCTCAACATGGAAACATCAAAAATCTGGACAAGGCCTATGAAAAATAGGTACAAATCTGTATGCTGATTAACATCTAATTTGCATACACAATTACGTAACCCCACCCACTCCAATGGAATTGTGGGATACCAACTTTCAAATGCAAACTGAAGAACAGACAACCAAAATATGGCACCATAGTCCACCTGGAACCATTCCAATGTCCCATTACTTGGCTATTTCGACCCATTTACCATAAACACTAATGTGTGCATTCTGCTTTACTGCTACAATGATTATTTGGATTTTATTTTTACATTTTACAGCACAACAATGCACAAACACTAATAGGCATCTGCTAAGCAATACTGTCTCTCAATGAAAATAGACTTGGCATTAAAACGTCTCTGCCCTTGAAACTCACATTCATTGAAATAGCATTGAAACCCACACCACATCCAAATAAAATGCATCTGGCCTGTGGTGGATAAAGATTACTTTTGGGCTGTTTTCAAATAATTGCCCCCTTGCACACAAAACAAGAAACATACATGTGTTCTTTTCTTTGATACACCTTCCTGACTTTATTAAGTTATAGTCCTTGTATAATACAGCACACTTGTTAGACAGAGCACATTTTAAATTTATTGGTTAGTGTTTTCCCTAGCCTATGCCATTTGAACATTTTTCTAGTAGGCTGTACTGCAGGCAATGAAACAAAATGCATAAACCAATAATGACAAAACTGCCCAATTCAGAACATTACCATCATAAAAGTCTACTTCTACACCCACACTATAAATAGAATGACAGTAGTGTAAGCCATAGGCATCTTGCACAGCTTCTCACACTTATTTTCATTTTCATTTTTTTTTGGGGGGGGGGGCAAAAGGTCAAAAACCAGGAACACATTTTACACATTGCTTGTATAATTTTGGAAAGTTGCTAGAATACAATGTTGTCTTACCACCATGCCTGCCACTGGCAAGTCTTGAACCAGGACACTAAGCACTGTAGTCAGAGAAACATACCACTATGCCAAATCAGCAGTTTCCTAAAAAATATGAAGACTGAAACTTAATGGCTATCATTTAGTGAATTCAGTTTTCATTCCTCACCATAGCTCTCAACCTCTTATCACAAAAATGTCTGGACAAAGCTCAGAAATGATGGTGGCTAGGGACTTTAGGCGCTTTTTACCCTGTACCGAAGGTACATGGTTTGAGCCTGAATACCTCTAGCGACCAGGTGTATTATATGTGGGCACTTACCCACACACACACACACACACACACACACTTTTCTTACTTGTGTCCAAAACGAGTGGTGCCATTAATCCACTTGAGTCTCTATTATGTTCTCGCTCGCATTGCACTTGATTTCTCCCAAACAAAACGAGTGCTGCTGCCTGATAATCCATGTTCCCACTTGCATTTGCAGTCAGACCAGCCGCAAATGACGATGTAAGCTCCTTGAGCTCACAGCACAATATTCGAAAAAATTAAAAAATCAAAATAAAAAAATCAGAAATGAAGGGGTGCCACTCAGGAATCATGGCACCCCTTCATTTGGACCCCAAAACTCAGTAAAACTGAGTAATTTGGTATGGTTGGGAGGTATGAATGGGATTTATGAGTGGTAGGCTAGATGTGTATGTAGTGAATCTGCATATGTGCGGGGAGGTGGGTCGTGGGTGGCTGTCTTATTTCTAGACACCCTAGACTAACACACAAATTCTGTAGCAGTGAGTTGGAGGACTTCTAGCCACCAGATATAACTGGCAATACATGGGTCAAAAGGAAACATTAGCCACTAGACAGAAGTCTTTACATTTCGTGCCTCAAGGCATAGGCTAGGGAAAACACTAACCACTGGGGTAAGCTCTTTATGTTTTATGCTTTAATGGCACATACAAGTAACATGAATCAGGGGAAACACTAGCCACCAGAGAGAGCACTAAATACATGGGCTGGGGGAATACTAGACAGTAAGGAGAACTCCTCCTTTTGTGCCTTAAAGACACTTACACATAATGGGGATGAGATGGGGAAAGACTGGATACCAGGGATACTGTAGATAGCATGCCTTAAAGACAATGAATTAAAAAGAAAAATATGGTGCAGGAAATCTTTGGGCACCAGGGATACTGTTATGTAGTATGCCTTAACAACACTAAACGTGAATCACACCCTAGACTCTTGCAGCAGTATACCTCTGAACTAGGCCACTGCTCTAACTGAGAATCTCGTGCAGTAAGTTTTTTTTTATACAAACACACACACACATATATATATATATATATATATATATATATATATATATACATATAAATTTATCTGGGTCATACCTCTCAACCATACCAAATTCCTCAGTATTTACCAGTTTTGAGAGGAAAATAATGCAGTGCCATGAAGTCCTTTATGAATATGGACACTCCCCCTCCCTTTGTGGTTCGTCCCGGGTTTTGGGGCCGAAAAGCATGATACGAGGTATAGCCTGGTAGCGCTGGGGTGCTCTCAGGAGCCTTGAACCAGGTTTCAGTTACTGCACAGACGTCGATGTTCTCCATGCTGAGGAGTGCATCAAGTGCCTGCATCTTGAGATTTAGACTTCTGGCGCTGAGCAGCATTACCCTTAGTTTTTTTCCATTTTTGTTTTCTAAGGAGGTGGGTTTGTCTTTTGAGCCTTGCCTAAAAAGGCACTATCGGGGTGGCAAGAGCCTTAGCCAATATCCGGAAGCCCAGTGGTGACAGGTGTAAGCCATCCCTTGCGAAGCAGCGTGGCTTGTCCAACATATCATCCCAGACAGACAGACATTGGATCCCCTTAGAATGACACCAGTACTTGAGCCAGTTGTTAAAGCTGATCATCTTGTCTTTGTATTGTGGTATCATTCTTGGTGAGGGCAAGATGCTGCTCAGGGTCAGGGTCATACCAGCCTGGGCTACATAATCGGAGAGCTCCTCTATGTCTCTTTTCATGTAGTCCAGGGAGGTACGTCTCAGGTCATTCACACCAGCATGGACAATGACGGAGTCATATTTGTACTTGCTTTGGAGTGACCTGAGTGCATGTGTTATGTGGCGGATCCTAGCTCCCGATAGACAGCTCACAGTCACCTTCTCCTTGTTCAGCCTGGTCAGTGGGACATCAGTGTGTCTGAATATGGAGTCACCTATTACTAGTGTATCAGGCAAGGTGTTTGGCCTTTAGGGCTGCGATTGGTCGACACACTGATTTATTGAAGTATCTGTTGCATGTGTTTTGTTTTGAGGTGGTGGATTTTTGGATGTCTGCTTTGGGAGCCTCTGTTGTTTTGGTAAGTTTTTATTAGAGCCTCCGAGTATGTCTTTGTGTTTTTATGTGTTTGGTTTGCAGTTGTGGTAGGTCTATGTGGGACTGGGATTGTTGTGTGTGTGGTTGCCATCTCCTCCTGTCTGGTCATGCCAGCCCTGAGTTGAGAGAGTTCAGCCTCCAGTTTGGCTATATAGTTGCATCTCTCACATGTATTTGTGTTTGTTGGGAGGAGGAGAGGGTTGTCTGTGTACATGAGACAATTGTAGCATTGTCTCAAGATACCCAGATTGACCAGCTGAACTGGAGACGATGCCAGTAATCTACCACTCGACATGCTAGAACAGTATAAGGGAGTGGTATACCTTTAAGGGAAGTGGATATTCACAGGGGTGGTAAGTAGATGTAGTGCTTTACTTAGTACGAGAGTGCTTACTTAGTAGAGACGTATTGAGAACAAGTGCTAGGCTTATAATACAGTGAGTAGTCTGGTTATACTAAGAGTAGAGCTTCCTTAAGGGAAAATTTGAAGAGCAGACTTGGCGGAGCCAGAAAAAGTTTAACCGGCGCTGCGCTATGCGCATGACCGCTCAAAGCCATGCAAACACGTGTTCTCTAAATAACCTGTTTTATTTTTTTTTTACTGGTTTAAGTTGCCTGGCTGTTTGGTCAAGACAGATATAACCCTAGCCAGAAACACAATATCAGTGAATGTTCAGTACTGTAGTGTTTCCAGTGCCAGCAGCTACCTTACTCTCTACCCCTTCTTCCTCTTTCCTTTTATCCTAACTCAAATATCTACCTCCCCTTTTTCCTGTCTGTCCCTACCTCCCCTAACTCATCTCTCCCTTACCTCATTTAACCTACATATCCCCCTCACTGATCATATTTCCCCTTTGGGAACTTATATATTGTAAATAGCTCTTTAGTTTAATTGACTTGTAAATACCTACTTATTCTTGTTATAGACTTAACATCTATGTTAGCAGTGATTGGGACTATATATATTTGTAAACTTTTACTAAATTGTATATAATTTCTGTTTTTATCTTCTAAATTGTATTATCATATACTTTTGTTTTCATGTACTGTTCTTGTACTTTAACAACCTGTTGTTTTATATATTGTAATATCCAACACTGTTGTTAAATAGAACAATAACCAAAACCAAGCGTTGAGAACAAAAAACCTTTATCCAAAAACAAAGCTTTCAGGCAAAAACCCTTTCTCAATGTTTAACACAAGGTACAATAAAATCACATGTTTAAATACAAGCCCACGACATCACATGACCCGCAGCCATGGTCATATGATCTAAATTAATGCAAACTTACAATAAAACACGAATAAAAAACAGACTTATTATGATAAATCTACATAAAAGTATGCTTATTCAATAAAATGTCATATTATTCAGAACATACAATTGTTAATGTATACTATTATTTTAATCTTGTGTGCTGTATCTTAGTCAACACAGGCTTTAATGAAACACTTGCATTCAATCCTGGTGGCACATCTGCTGATAGTCTTACAATCCAATCGTATTCTCTGTTAACTAACAAATTGCACAGGCCCCCCCCCCCTTTTAGACACACTAACAGTATCTATAACCCTAAACTTAAAAGTATGGGATATATCATAACTTTTTACATGCTTCGACAAAGCATTCGTGTCACTCCCATTCCTTATGTTGGATTTATGTTCTATGATCCTGTCCTTAAGTTTTCTTGTGGTTTTTCCAACATAAAAAGAGGGACAGGTGTCACATGCTGCCAAATAAACAATATTGTTTGTTACACAAGTGGCAAAACAGTTAAAAGTATATACTCTTTTTAAAACAGGGTGAACAAATGTATTTATAGGTCTTGATGGATCACACTGTTGTAGAATATCTACACAGCAACTATATTTTATATATTGTATCTATGGAGCTTTTCTCCACAGGACTCCATTGAAAATGGTCTCCCTCGGCCCAATGGACCATCCTGGCAAACAAACTTCAAATAAATAAATAAAATTCCAGATGATTTTTTTCCAGTCCATATACTGCAGAATATTAAATATGGGTTGTGATAGTTGGGGACATTTTTCAAGTACCCATTGCATTTCATGTTGCCAATTAGAAATGCTTGATATTTTTAATGAGGGGGTACTTACTTTACATCTCTGTATGTGGATTGTGTGATGTGGCCTGCCAGTGATGGTCCACCACCACTAAGGTCAGTTGATCCTTGCAGTGTGCTTAAGAGACAGGACTAGGGACAATAGACACTCGACATTAAGCACAGTGCAGGTAGTGTAGTACACTTCTTAGGAGTATTACATTTTATCTCAATTGATTTGTAATTGGATGGTCAGAAAAAGACATTACAAGCAAGAAGCATCAGCAAGTCTTTTAAAAGCAGCTGGACTAATCGCAGTTATGAAGTGCATATGTTTGAGCCCCTTAAGGCTCTTAACTACAGGACTGCAAAATCAGTGTTTTATTTTACAAAATTTTATGTAATATGGATAAGAAAGGATATAGGTTTATAGGTAAATGCTAGGTTAACTGCCTTGAAAGGCTATTTTAAGCATAGCTAATAACTCAAGGTCAGAATCAAACCCTGTACTTTGTGTCATAAAGCAAAGATCTCAACCATTATTCCAAACCCACCCTTCCTAAGATTTAAATATGTCTACTATGAATTATATTTCATTTTTGCTACACATGCAACATTCTCATTAAGTATTTTGACTTTTAAAAAGCACAGTAAATTCAGAGCAGTCAGCAATGTATGGAAGTTTATGTAAATTGAGTGTTGGATATAAAGTAATAATAACTTGTATGATAATATATTTTTAGCTACCAGAAGATCTTATAAAAATGATTACAGCAATTTAAAAGTAGCTGTTGCCACTGTGGACTTTGGGGTGCAGAGCGTGAAGTGGCTTTGCACTAGAATAAAAGTAGAATAGGCTAGCCAGCAGAATGAAAGAGTGATGACTGCCATGGACATGCACAGGTCCACACAGCAGCAGCAATGTGGATAACTGCTGTATTTTGGAAGTTTATTAGTGCAGGGGAGAGCATGGCCAAGGTAAAAACAATTTTCTAGAAATGGCTGTCTGTCTTGCATTATTTGCATCTGAACCCAGAAATAATCTGTAGTAATTGTTGTGTGAGTTCCAGAATTTTTTTTGTATTTAAAGAGTTAGCTCAAGAAACAAATACCACTGTCCTTCTTTACGTATGTTAGAATGGAACCACCAATGTCTTAACCTCATCTGCAGGAAACTCCACTACTTTACCGCAGAACTAGTGTCCTCATTAATATACCAGGACATGCTGTCAAGTACATTCCAAATAGTTTGTCTTCATAATAAAATAGTACAGTTGTAACTGTTTTTGCAGCATGAATATTATAAAAGTCTGTAACTCACATTTGAAGGTCACCACAGGCTCATTATATTTATTTATTTATTTGTTAATAACAGTGTAGGTGAACTGAACAAAAGACCCTTTGCCAGTATTGATCTTGGCATTAAAGAACAAATATCATGATAGTAAAAATATACACAAAACCTTCATTTGATAAAATATTTACTGTAGAATTTAAATACACGAATATTGAAAGCAATATATGCAAATGAAAAAGCAGTTACCAGCATGACAGGAGTGACAATGTAAGTGCAGATTTTAACATTTAAAGAAAATTTACCCCAGGGCTACCCCCCATACTACTTATGGACAGATGCAGCTACTCATATGCATGGGCCCCCTCAAACTATCAAGGGCATGATCCCAGTTATTCTCATTATAGATAATATATAATTATCGACCATGGGATGGGTAAGGCCAGTCTATAACCAAATGGGATAGGTTAATTCTAGCTCAAAAAAGGAAATTGGCTAGGCTTAAAATGGCCCACAAGGTTAGCTAGCCTAGTACTAAGCTATGAACCTGTGAACACCGACCATAATCAGTTCAGCAGCTGCCTGATGAAAAAGCCAGAAATATTCATTCTTTCTTTCTTTCTTTCTTTCTTTCTTTCTTTCTTTCTTTCTTTCTTTCATAGCAGTACATATTCTTTCTGTCACAGTTAGGCCCACTGAGTTGACAAATCACTTCAAGGGCAGCCTAACTTTGAAGGACAAGACAAACAGTGTGCATTCGCTAATATAAACTTTTGAACACTGAGATGTTCAGCCAGATGGAAATTTGAACATCCATGTTTCGAGTTTTCCATCTGCGGGCATCTCAACTTGATATTCTGATATTAAACCATATATATATAT
Organism: Protopterus annectens; assembly: GCF_019279795.1. NCBI lineage: Eukaryota > Metazoa > Chordata > Ceratodontiformes > Protopteridae > Protopterus > Protopterus annectens. The sequence goes on from NC_056732.1 coordinate 335,198,511, forward strand.
ATATATATATATATATATATATATATATATATATATATATATATATATATATATATATATATATATATATATATATATATATATATATATATATATATATATATATATATATATATATATATATATATATATATATATATATATATATATATATATATATATATATATATATATATATATATATATATATATATATATATATATATATATATATATATATATATATATATATATATATATATATATATATATATATATATATATATATATATATATATATATATATATATATATATATATATATATATATATATATATATATATATATATATATATATATATATATATATATATATATATATATATATATATATATATATATATATATATATATATATATATATTTACACACACACACACACACACACACACACACACACACACACACACACACACACACACAGGAACCTGGGCATTATTCATTGCCTGAAACAGTGCGTGACTTACAAAGGTGGAGGACACAGAACCATATGAAGACTTCTCTACCTCATAGTGAAAATCAAGACAAAATCAGGGGGAGCTGTTACATTAGCCCCTAAACTTTTAGAAATGTGCTAATGTATCAGCTTTTGCAGTGCCATGTACTATCTGAAAGATATGAAGTTTAAAAAACCTTAATGTCTGGCATTAATGACTGACTATAGTCTTCTTTGATTTATGAAGACAATGCAAAATAAGACATTGGGGATGTTCTGACAGCATAGGGACATGTATGGTATATGTGATGTGTAGTGTGTGTCTGTTTGAAAATGTTTATTATTTGTGAGAGACTGAATGAGGGGGTTGCCTATGCTAACATGATGTGATCACTGCCACTCAACTACCACAGGAAGTGCTGATCTGCATTCTCTCTAATTAATGGTGATTCAAAGACATGCAAATCATCTGATAATGAGGTCTATCCTCATTGCAGATAATGTGCCCCTGTATCATAAAATCCTAAATTGCAGAAAGAGGGCCTTTTTACCACAGCCCTTACCATGAGCAGTAGGGTTCTTTATAAATCCCCAGGAAGATGTATCAAATGTCTCGCTTACAATTTGATCATAATTCCATACTTCTACTTGTTATTATAATGTAGCCCAACTTATTTTAAAAAAAAAATGTATATTATCACAGAGTAGCATGTTTATATTTCTGTAATGACAGACAGTTTAGGCCAAAATTTGTATTTATTATATGTCAGTTTAGACCTCATTGTAATATTAATTTTAGTTTCATAAGCAATAGTGATTATTATATTCAGAAAAATAAGGCATAATAGATTTTTCCAAGCGACACTAAAAAGTGGAAATTAATTTTTTCTAATGCATGCAAGAATTTGAGTATTAAATATGACTATATGTGTATGTTTAGTTAATTGAAGTTTATCTAACCACATTGCCTGTTCAAATTATCAAAATGTTGCTAAAATACCTATGACATTGCATTCATAAAGATATGCTGACAATCAGTTTTTATTTCTGTACAACAGTTATTCCTTTTATTAAATATTTCCAAGTTCTGTGGGAAGTAAGAAATGTTCTATGTAAATATATTGTTCCAAAACAAAATAAGGATGACATTTTATTGGAACCTAAGTTTGTAATCTTATCTATGGCAGTAAAAGTTGGAGAATAATTTGGTTGATACAATTCCAACATGAGTTTGGCAAAGATGATCACTATGATAATATAATGTTGTGTAACTGAGATGAAATTAAATTAGTTGTTTTGGTGAATTATGTGGATTTTATGTATTTTAATAATGTTAGATCAGTCCTTACTTCTAGTTCTGTCATATTTTGTATCTTTGTAAATATAAACTGTCTGCTACAATGAAACAACTGCTCTTAAGAATGTAGTCCATTCTTATGAGTAATATTGTCTGATAACAGTATCGTTGTTGTTTTTAGACAATTAAACCAATAAGATAAACTGCTGAGCTCTAAATCCAATATTATTGCCTATTTAAGTTTCAAATAAATTACAGTGTAAAGACAGATAATATAGAGAAAATCTAATTTTTAATGTTGGATATTTCAATATGAAATTTTTGAATAATTTCAGTGTAACATTCATATACTTCAAGTTTATAGCAACAAGACTATACATATGCATGTAATTATTTAATATGTATAGCACTGTACTCTAAGTTTTAAAGACTGATCTGATATTTTAGATACCTTATTTTACAGAAAGCATTATGTATTTCATTCCACTTCATTTAGTAAGTTGTATCTAACCACTGACTAATCAATTTGAATATAGATACCTTAGCATAATAATCAGTATCAAATGAATCATATACCTTCATTTTTCATATTCAGGTGTGGTATTTGAAAGGAAATGATAGATTTATTTGGGTACTAAAGGAAATTTGAAATGTGTTATTTAAATCTGTAATTTGAGGCATGGGGGGCAATAGTATCATTTTTATCAGCCTCAGTATATCTTCATATGTAAGAATAGCTATTACAATTTAAGATAGTCTCTTTCAAGTCACTAATAATACTTTTGTAATTTGCTTAAGTAACTTCATCTAAGTTTTTAGATAGTGTGATCCCTAAGAATTTAAATGTTTATACTCCCCATTATATATATATATATATATATATATATATATATATATATATAATCATCTAATACAGACCAATCTGTTTTATTTTTTTTCTACTTGAATTTTCCTATCTGCTTGCCAACCACCAAGCCCATCACTGTTGTTCTTGAGCACATTTGTTCCCAGTGGTAGGAATCCCCAGATACACTATGGTGATAGACACCAAGAGGACCAATCATTCCGGTAGACATGAGAGTTTGTGCCCCAACTGGCATTCCAACACTGAGAGTATTTTGTGTAAGTCCCTAACCCCACTCCCCACAAATGCATAATCATGTGCACTTATTAATAATGACCATCATCAGTTAGTGGTTTCATGAGCCATAAGTCTTCTCCAGAATGAGCTGCCCCTCCTCCAAGAGATTGTGGCTGTACAGAACTTACTCTTCCCTTTCCTTCTCAAGGATGGGAAGATGTTTCTCCCATGCCAACATCATTAAGCACTGAGACACTAACTGGAATTAGATCATCTGAGCCATAGCTGGACTTTATCCCTCTACACCACTGGTGCTGGTGCCTTAGCTTTATTAATACTATAGTATGGCTGCCATTAAATTGTAGCTAAAAAAGTCTTTCAAATCTGTTTAATGTATTGTCTTCATGCACTATGGATGAGTTAATATGTTTAAAAATACATCAACTGTAAAAAATAAAAATGTAGAATGACAATAACTTTTCACTTTGAAACATTTAATATATTCATTTTGTGTAATAAAGAGTTTGTTAAATGACCCATTGCTAATGCAAAAGGTGAAAGCAGCCATCCTTGTTTAGCTTCTTTCTAAATTCACAATTGCTAACATTTACATTCTCAAGTAAGGTTATTATTCTTTTGATGTGATGCTGTGATGGCTTTCTGATAATAACCCTTTTTGGCCTTCATCTGTTAGAACAAACAGCACTACTTTAAACTGGTTTCACAGATTAACATGAATGTTTCATAATCTGTATTTATCAACTAAACTGGCCAATAAGAAACACATATGGTTGAATCTTTACCCTGTTTCAGCATAGGAACAGTTCATGTCTATTTCCTACAAAGATGAATGATATTTTAATTGTCTATATTAATAAAGACTTTTAAACAACTGAGTAATATGTTATGTAAATATTTTATAAATCTCAACACTTGTTCCATCTATACCTGGAGCTTCATTTTCTTTGTCATTTTTAAATGTATTAATTTCTTTCTAAATTAGTTATATATTTTGAAATATTTCTAATATTTTCTATTGTTAGTTTATGTGTTATTTTTTAAACAGCCAAAAAACACAATTGTAGACTTTGCACTTAAGGTCCAGCTTCACAGCAAATTCCAACAGCAAAAACAGATGATCCAGGCCACTAGGCTAATAAAAAACAGTAGTTTAATAAAATGCAGTAGGTTAGTGCTTTCAGGTTTAAAAAAACCTTCAGACAACATACAAAAGTTATGAACACCTTTTAAAATACATAACAGCCAATCAAAGACTCAGTAAAAAGCCCTCCTCTTTTTTAAAAAAGGCTTGATAGGAATGACACCATTCAGGCCAGGTGCTCTATCAACACCCAGATTGATTATCCATCTAGTTTCACTGCATTCTGTTATATTTCTCAAATCACCCCCCCCCCCTCCTGGTTGGATGAATAACCTGCAAAACCATAAAAGGAAATACGTGCCCAGGGTACTACTTTACATGCAGATACAGGGAATTATGTGTATTGGCTGTACGTATAGCTGACATATGTTGTAACACCCTGTCTTTTAACCTACAATTCGTTTTGCCAAAATAAAATGAACAACATTGCATGCAGTCAGCCAACTATATAATATTGCTGGTCAAACAATCAGCATATTGTTTCAATGAATAGCTCTTTCCAGACAGTGGATGGATGAATGTGTTGTTATGTCTAATATACTGGCAAGCTTTGCAATGTCTACAGGGGAATGTCCCTTGTCGCCCCATGTCAGGTTTCCTGACCCCTGTTGGTTTGTACAGAGCAAGTTCTTTAAATTCTTACTATGTTTGAAACAAAATGTGGGTTCCTGAGTTATTAATGCCTTCACTCTATCGTCAGTTAACAAGATTTTTCAGTTTTGGTGAATAATGTCACATATGCCCCCCACATAGTTACTATAATTCAAAGTAACTCGAAGGGGCTGCCTGCTTATATCAGTCTTCCTGCCATGCACCTGTACATTTCCAGAAAATCAAGGTTTTGCTTTGTTCAACCTCTCGTCTTTACATTTATGAAATGCCCGCTGTATTATGTTCTGATTATATCCCCTTGATTTTAAATTCCCCATCAGTTCTGCAGACTTCTCTCTATATGTCTCATCATTAGTACATAACCTAGATGTTCGAAAAAATTGTCCCTGAGCAATATTGTTAAATGTATATCTGGGGTGCATACTATCTTAGGCTAGGAGAGTGTTTTTCCAGCATTCCTTCTTATATAACACAGTCTCAATCCAGTGCTCTGTGTTTTTCATCACTCGGACATCTAAGAAATCTATAGTTGTATCCGAGAGTGAAATACTAAACCTCAAAAAATCAGTGGTTTCCAGGTAGGTAATAAACTGATAAAGCTGTTCTTGTGTCCCTGTCCAAAGTAGGAAGACATCATCCACAAAACGGATATAGTAACTCAGGTACCCCCTCCATAAATGGTTTGCCTTCAATAATGCATGATCCTCCCAATATGCCAACACTATGTTGGCATATGAGTTTGCGCAGGGGGTGCCCATGGCCACCCCCTGCTCTGACAATAGAAGCAATTATGATACATAAAAATATTGTTGCTCAACACACAGTCTAACAGTAAACATACACTGTCAATATCAGTTTGATTCAAGATTTGTACTTGTTGCAAAAGGGCCTCAATGGCCATCAAGCCATATTCTTTTGTAATTACTATGAACAAACTGTTTATATCCAGGGTTACTAACAAATAATCCATACAGTCAGCATTGGGACCTAAATGGCTGTGTAAAGATTGCAAAAAATGAGCTGTGTCCTTTAATATTCTGGGTACAGAAACCAAACACTTTCTTAGATGAGCCTCTACTCATATAGAAGCATGTTCAGTAGCCCACCCCCTTCCAGATACAATTTGACATAATGGTGGGTTCCTGGGATCTTTATGTATTTTCGGTAAACCTTTGAACAGTGGAAAAACAAGATGTTCAATCAATATAAACTTTATATATACTTTTTATCAGCCTGGTGGTCTGGATTGTCTGTTTTTGATATTTTTTAAACAGACCGTCAGCCTTTCAGCTTGTTCTTTTTTTTATCTTTATGTTTCCATAATATGTTTAAATGTCAGTAAGGCAACTAAGATATCATCAGCATACATAACATTTATATTGCTTCCTTGAATCCAAGCACCTTTTAATTTAATTCATGCTAGCTAAAAATTGTAAACCTAGTTCTAGTTATGTAAGCCATCACGAGTTACCAATACAACTATAGTTTTATATTTTCTAGAATTACTGCTATCTTATGATTTATTATTATTTTTGTTTAAGAACTTATCTAAATCTTGAAAAAAATGTTTCCCCCTTTTCATCTTTCACCTTGGGAGATTTTAGGCTTTGTTATATTTTATACAAGTCATTGCTCCATTCCTTTATTGTAGTATGGCACCAAGTAATATTTATGTATTATTTATTTATTTGTTTGATTTTGTTTACAGGGAGGGTCTGTCTCAGAACTGAAATGCTCATTTTCAGTGTAGGCCCTGGGAGGTAAGTTCCAATTTTGCCATATACGTATGATTTAAATAGGCCCAAAGTATAGTGCTATTTGATTATCCATTATCATTAATTAAAAGTTAGTTGTCTATATTGCTAATCAATCTTAAAATCCCTTCAACTGAATCATATATAAATTAATTCTATCAATTATTGTTAGTCTGTTCGAATTAATAGTCAGTCTTACTGTGAGGGCATTGACATCAGACAAGGGGCAAGAAATCACTTTAAATTACTTTAACAGAGGATAATAGCCTGAGATCTATATACATAGTAGAATCTTTTATATGTAAAATACAGTTAAAGTTGTGCCCAGAAAATCAAGGTAACCTTTAAATTATTAGGCAACCTATATATGATGCATATTTAGAGAGATTGGGGTTATAGCTAGTTAGCCCAGAGAAATCCAAAATGCTGAAGGTAAAGATTTAATTTGAGGAAATTCATTTGGTATTTAGGGGACTCTGAAAAAGGTAAAACTCTAGGCCATACAGTCTAGCATTAGAAATCTGTCTTAAAATGGGTGCTGAGTTTACACTTAATTTTTTTAAATTAGCCAATTATACTTTATAAATATTGTATGTTCCACTTAACTTGAAGTAGGTGGTCATTTAATGTGATTCTGAAATGAGAAAAAATACTCTACTTTAGTGAAATCATAGTGCCCAATTTCACTTCTAAATCATGAATATAAATTATTCACCCAACATCCTAGTCAAAATGTTGATAAAGCTCCTACTCGTGATAAGAGAGTTAGGCCAAACCAGTTTTGTACTAGAGAAGCCCACCTTTGACAGTTTAGTAAAAACAGTGCCCTTAGTTCATGATGCCAACAGAAAAGAAAAACTGTGGTACTAGTTAGTTTTGATACAGAAAAAAAGCTTTTCACTGAGTAGCATGCTGAAATTTATTCAAAGTATCATATAAAATCTTGTCAATTTCTTTGAAAGGATTGCTAAAGTTGTGGACAGTGGTCATTCTGTTCATAATGCCTGTCTTGACCTTGCCAAAAACCTTTGAACCCCTCCATTCACGGGTTCCCCGGAGAATCTATAAATATGCTGAAGTTAATTTATATAGGTACCATACCAGATCATTTTATATTTGGAGCCCCTGGCTGAAAGTCTTTGAAATACAAGGTTAACAAATAAAGAAACATCAAAATAAGATTTCACTCTAGACTGATAACCTGCTACATAATTTTGTTAGGGTCTCAGGTTTTAGGAAAACCAAAGATGAGATGAGAACCATAAGGATTAGAATAGAGTAATTTTATACTTTTCTCTGGAGTACAAATGAGTTTACATACTTAACTGCACAGTTGCTTGGTCTTCTGCGGGTCTCTGTCTCACTGAAATGTAAAGATTTGAAGTATAGAGTCAGAGATTTTCTTTTCTATCTATGATAGAAACCACCTTCTGGTTGGCATCCTAAGATGTATAACATGGCAACAGAGTTCCTAAAGGCAAAGGAAAACTCTGTGGCCTGGAATATTTTCACATAATCTGCTTGGGGGAACTTGGGATACTGGACTTTGAGCAAAATGGTAGAGCAGCATCACTTAGATTATTCTATAACATCTTTATGTTTGGATACACAAAATAACCCTATTTGGATAACTTTGGAGGCACTGTAGGGAATTTAAGAATTGATAAAGACAAGGGTACTTTAGTAGGGCAGGGCACTGATATCTGAATTAACCTAGGCTTTTAAGGAAACTGCCACCCACAGATGAGTTGAATAATTTTCCATTATACAGCTCTATGAGTACTAGAGACTTCAGACACATTAAAACTCTCAGCTTTTAAGTAAATGCTTAAATTTGATATTCCAGGAACAGGTACTACATGAGAGTTATGTTGCTTACATATGATCACATATCTGAAAATTATGAGGGATTTTATGAGTGGGGCCCAAATATTACAGTTTAGTCCATTTTTTTCGAGGGTTGAAGTGGTGTATGGTTAAAATGTAAGATGAATCCTTGGTACCCATTTGAAAACTAATGATCCAATTCAGTGAGTTCCATAATATGGAGACTAACTGGCTGAAGAAATGGACTTACATATACTAAGTCCTAGAGAGCCATTTCTCACAATATTCCCTTTTCTCCAAGGTAAGATGATCTTGGAGTTGGTACATATAACTTTTGAAGTGAGGGGGTTTGCCCCCTGCAAAATAAAATTTTAAAAAATAAGAGCAATATTTGCCCATCTGTAAAACATTTACTTAACCTCTTATAATTGGTTTCAAAACCATTACTAAACTAAGAAATGGAAACATGAAGAAATTCTGACATTTTTTTTTCTATGTTCTTTTTGCTCCTATACCTGTAGACCTTCAAGCCTTTCACGACCGGACTTGAGCCAATTTATTTCTCTGTAGTGTTAGTCCAAAGAACCATGGAGGTAAAAGCCATCCTAAGGGACTGTCAGTCAGGAACACATCATGGCTGCCTGTGTCATCAACAGCATTCTATCTATGAAGGTATTTGTTTGGGCTAACTTCACCCCATGGGCAGGGGGGGGGTGAGCTATCTACATCAACACAGTGACCCACAATACCTTCCTGCAAGTGCATGCTCCCATACACCTATTAATGAGGGGTAACAAAAAATGGTGGCCTGATGGGCTAAAAGCCCACCCCTAGTATGTCTAAACAATGCTACCTCACCTTGGAGGAATTGTGGCAGTTTGCACCTGCTCTTGCCTGCTCTCCTGATAGGATCAGTATACCCATCCTACCCTGCCAGTTCTTTCAAACTCCTGAGCCTCTAATCAAACTCAGATTGTCTGGGCCATAGTCAGGGCCTTATCCCTCTATATGGCTAAGAACACCCTATAGCTGTGGATGTTTGTATTGTTATAGAAAAAAACAGATATTCTTAAAATTAGTACAGATAATGAAATATTAAAAGAAAGAACCATGAACAAATGGATACCATGGACTCTATGTGGATAATTTTGGAGAAACTGTAGAGAATTTATAGATTGATAAAGAATTTCTACAATACCATGTTGGCTCTACAAGTGTATTTGACTTAATAAAAGTTTCCTAATTGTGTTGGTAGAACTCAACACCTGTGGTATCACTTATTTATAAATTACATTAAACTTTAATGTTTTATCTTTTAATATCCAGGTTTCTCTGTTGTATATAGTTTGATCTCCTACCCCTTATCTGTCCAGAGTTTTGTGGAATATCCAGCTTTTTGCTTTGTATTTTTGGTCTGTTCTTCATCAAATTTTTGTTTTTCTAGCAAATTATTGAGGATTGACATCATTCAGTAAATGCATGCTAAAGTAAAATCTGTTGTTTTTGCAACCTTCAAAGTTTATACACGCAATATTTAACATCTGTCAATATGTTTAGGCCTTTGCACCCCATTATTTTTGGGTTTGTCCAGATTTCTTGTACCAGGAGGTTGAGACGTTATGTTTTGTCTAACTTGAGTACCTGTTGATGCTTCCTCTTTATTCCTTTTTCTCATTATGACTGAGTTGTTATTTACTTGGTTGTGAAATAAAGATTAATACTGTTAAAAAATAAATAAAACTAACACAGATGAAACTTTTAGCTGGGTGTGAAACAAAAAATATATATCTATGGTCCACCTGGTAATGCTGGTTTGAACATAACCCTCAACCTACATCCATCAAAAATATGGACAGCAGCTCTTGAAAAGTAAGTAGATCTGGCCAAACATCTAGGCAGAATTAATATATGTATTTTTAACATAAACCCTCCCATTTTCAGTAACATTGTGGGAATAAAAGTATAAAAATAGGGTAACAAGATGACACAAAATATAATCAGAGTAATCAGAGAGGATTCACATATTTATCCCATAAAACCGATGTAGTAGGAATAATGTCAGTAAGTGGATTTATCTGTGTCTCTCTGTCACTCGCTCTTTTCTCTTCCCCCTCTATCTATCTTTCTGTATCCCTTTGTATTTTTCTCTCACTCTATAAATAGAACTACTAAAAAACTACATATCAGCACATCCTCAAAAAAATATCCAATCATCTGGTGGAAACATTTTAAAAATGAAAAAAAAAACCTAGAAAGTGCTTCTCACCCACATACACTTACACACATGCATACACAAAAAAGATAAAAATGCATCCCACTCGGTAAGAAAGAAATTATCACCCATTCCTATAGTAACAATACAGCAAGAATTGCCATTCTATACCTTAAATCCTAAAACACACATTTCACAAGAAATAAACAATCACAAAACAGAAAATAAATATCCTGCCCTCAACACATCCTATTTATAATTGGAAATTGATGTCAGACAAAAAAAAAGGCAGCCACATGTTTGAAAGCTTCTCCCAGTACAAGTCTGAGTATATGCCATCACACATATAAGTACAGTCTTGTGGTGCCTTCCTTGAACATCTGAACAACCACCATGTTACAAATGGCAAATTACATTGTAGATAATCTGGCATGGAAGAACACGACTGTAGCATTCATATAAATCACAGAATAGCAGCCTGCCATGCCACCATTGCGACCCAACACAAAACACTGACCACTATAGCCCATCTAACCACTATAGGATAATAAACCATCAATGTCAGTGAGACCATTCCATGAATGAAATACACAATGCAAAAATAAATAACCAAAGCAGATCTAATTTCCCCAATGTATGCACACATGTGCATATAGTACATACACAGACATACACAAGTGTGCATTTTTTCACACTCACAGACCTCAAAGTCAGAATAAACACTATAAAAGCTATCAGCACTGACTTAAGGAAGTCCCTATTAGGTAGCTACACATTTGTTCTTTGCCATTATCCTCTTTAACAATATACATCTCTGGCACTGTGAAGTCCTACTCATTGCATGTTTGTGGAGTATTACAGTAAAGTTATTTCACAAAATATAGCCATTTCAAAGCATATTTCCCAGAGTACAGTATTTCAAAGAGTTTATTGTGCATTTAAATGTTACTACAAGCTCACAGAACAGTTTGTTCGTACATAACTACAAGGGCCATAGTTTCAGTTTGTGCATACTTTGTGGGCATGGCAGACAGATTTTGAAAACCCAGTGCACTTGTGTTTGACAGTAATATTGCAGAGAACTGGAAAGTGTTTGAGCAAGAGTACGACATTTTCATATAGGTTGCATTTTCTGATAAAGATAACCGTACAAAGGCATTTAATCTACTTAATGTAGCTGTGTCAGAAATCATTGAAAGGGAGTGTTCATTTGTGTATGCACCTGCTATTTATGCAGGAGAGGGAGAAACTGTCATATTATTGTACCAGCTGAGTCAAGGGAGGACCCTGAATGCTGAAAACATAAATTTAGAGAAATGTATAACCCCCAGACAAATGCTACAATGGAAAGGCACTTATTTTATACAAGGGATCAAAAGCTTGGTGAAACTTTTGCAGCATATATAACTGACTTCAGGAATAAGGCTAAAACATGCAGATTTGGTGATTTAAGGGATGAGTTTATAAAAAACAGACTTGTGTACAGTATTAAAGATGATACTGTGAGAAAGATTTTGCTTCGTGACAGTGATTTAACTTTGAATAAGGCCATAGAGATTTGTCAGATATACAAGTACACATAAAAGCACACAAATATGCTTACAAATAAGAGCTGCATGCTTGCAGTAACTTCTAGAGCTCATGTTGATAGGGTGCAGCACATGGTTAAAAGAAACAGGCTCATGCACATGGAAGCATCTGTAGAACCTGCAGCACCCACTGGTAAACCCCAGAGCTTTCCAGCAAGTTCCAGAGTTTGCACAGTCTCAGTGAAGCATAAAAGGGAGTCAACAAACTCAAAGCTTAAGCCCCTGCCCAATTTCATTGCCAGTTGTAACTGTGGTAGAAATCATAAACCTAAAAAGGAAAAAGTTTAGGTTTTGGTCAGCAATGTCACAAATGCAATAAGTGTAACCATTTCAAAAGGTTTTGTAAATCAAAATGCCCACATTCTTTTATTAAAAAGGAACATTTTAAGAAATGAGTTGATTAATTAAGAAGCTGCAACCCTACTCTTTTTGTCGATGGTGTGTCAGTGCTTTATGAGACAGTCAATGCAGTAGATTTAAGGGCAATGAATGAATGAAGTATTTTGTACTGTTCGGATAAATGGAAAACCCATTGAGCTCAAAGTTGACACAGGTTCCAAGTGCAATGTTATGTCAGCAGAAACATTTGCTAGAGCATGTCATGGTGAAAGGCTTGGGTTTGATTTGGCACAGTGTGCAAAGCTTGTTCATTACAGTGGTGAAGAAATTCAGACTGAAGGTTCAGTAGTGCTTTCATGTTACTCTGCTGGGAGATGTTATGGCTTGTTATATTATGTGGTCAAGAGGCACATCCAGTCATTATTAGGGCTCAGAGACAGTTTGAAAATGGGTCTGCTTTCATTTAATAAGGAAGTACATCAAGTTAGCTTGAAAGACCATTACTCAAATTTTGCCCAGTATATTTTTTTCTACATATGCTGATCTTTTCAAAGACAAACTAGGGAAGCTTCCAGTTGTGTACTCCATGAAGTTAGATCCAGATGTCAGTCCAGTTATCAGGCAAGCTCAAAATGTTCCAATAGGCATGCAGGACAGAGTCAAAAGTGAACTAGATAAAAATGGTGTGACAAGGTGTGATTTGACCAGTACATGAACCAACTGAATTGGTATCTTCCATGGTGATGGCTCATAAGAAAAGCTCAGATGACATCAGAATATGCATTCATCCATGAGATTTGAACAAAGCACTAAAAAGACCTTATCATCCAATGCGCACAGTTGAAGAAGTCACAGCTCTGATGTCAAATGCCACTGTTTTTTCTGTCTTAGATGCAAAGAGTTCATTTTGGCAAATTCAGCTTGACAATAAATCCTTATTTTTAACTATTTTCAGTACTCCATTTGGAAGGCACAGATTTTTTAGAATGCTATTTAGGATAAATTCTGCAAGTGAAGTCTTTCAATGTGCAATGGAGCAATTTCTTTCTGGGTATCCTTGTGCTATTATAGTAGACGACATACTAGTAGGAGGTAATAGTGAAGCAGAGCATGACAGAAACCTCAGAAAAGTTCTGTAAAGAGCACATCAAGTGAATCTTAAGCTCAATCCACAGAAATCCAAATTCAGGCTACACAAGGTTACTTATGTTGGTCATTTATTTACTAGTTCATGCCTACGACCAGACCCTACTAAATAAGCAGCTATTCTCGAGATGCCAGCTCCAGACAATGGTCAAGCCCTGCAACATTTTCTTGGCATTGTTATCTACTAGGCAAGTTCATTTCAGACTTGAGCCAGCTTTCAGCACCACTTAGAAAGCTGACACGTAAAGATATATCATGGTCTTGGTTAGAGCAGCACCAAAGAGAATTTGATGTCCTGAAACAGAGAATTGCCAGTCCTCCAACTCTCAGATATTATGATGTTCACAAACCAGTTACTCTTTCATGTGATGCTGTGAGATCAAGTCTAAGTGCAGTCATTCTACAAGAGGGTCAACCTGTTGCCTATGCATTGAGAACTCTTACTCAAACTGAGATGCAGTATGCTCATATCAAGAAAGAGCTTTTGGCAATTGTGTTTACATGTTCAAAGTTCCATGATTATTTTTATGGTAGAGATATCCAGATCAAAACAGACCACCCACCTGTAGTCACTATTTTAAGAAAGCCTATGCATACAGCTCCAGCCAGATTGCAACGTATGGTGTTCAGATTGCAAGTATAATTTCACTCTTGTCTACAAGAAAGGCAGACTTCTTTATCTTGCTGATACATTATCCAGATCACCCAGAAATACCCCTGAATAGCATGAGAATGAGAACCTTGATTTTGAAGTCATGGAAGTGAGAATTTTTTTCTTCCATAAGTTTTGATGTGCTGAGAGATCACACAGCCACAGATTCGGTTTTACAGAGGCTTAACCACATTGTCAATCAAGGATGGCCATCAAAGCAATCTAGTTTACCTCAAAAAGTGCAACCTTATTTTCCATACAGAGATGAGATTTTGTCTGAAAATGGTATCATTATGAAAGGTCTGAAAGTGATTGTTCCAAAGTCCTTGCAACAGGAGTCATTACTGCCTTGCATTGCAGTCACTCAGGAACTGATTCTACCAAAAGAAGGGCAAGAGTACTAGTATTTTGGCCTTCTGTGTCACAAGATATTGAGAGAGTACTTTCATCTTGTTCTGTGTGTAACAGTACTAAGCCACATCAAGAGAAGGAACTACTTCAGCTAAATCAGATTCCTGAACTACCTTGGTTGACAGTAGCCACTGACATTTTTGAGTGGAATCATTAACATTACTTGGTGTTAGTAGACTCTTATTCCAATTGGTTAGAGACTGACCTACTTCCTAATCTAGCATCCAATAACATCATTACTAATATGAAGCATCATTTTGCAGCCATGGTAGCCCACACAAAGTTATTTCTGACAATGGCATGCAGTTTACAAGCCAACAGTTCAAAAGATTTGCCGAAAAGTGGGACTTTACTCATGTCACAAGTAGCCCAGAGTATCCTCAGTCAAATGGTTTGGCAGAATGTGCAGTTCAAAGTGCAAAACAGTTACTAGAGAACTCAAAACAAGATAATTGTGATGTTTTCTTGAATCTCTTGAATCTCAGAAACATTCCTCATAATAAACATCTTGGTTCACCTGCCCAGAGACTTCTGTCGAGACAAACCAATTAGTAGTCAGTTGCTGGCTCCATGTGTCAAGAACAACAGGTCAGTGGAAACCAATCTGTTGAAGAAGCTTTTAACCCAGAAGTCCTACTACGATAAGCCCAGCAAACCGCTCAATCCATTATGAGAAGAAGTGGTAAGGATGCAAATGTCCAAAGGTTATGATCGGATTGGAGTTGTGAAGAATATTTGCCCAGAGCCAAGACTGTACATTGTGGAATCACAAGGAGCAGAGGTTAGGCAGAATCAAAAGCATTTGATGCCAGTGGCTGAGCCTATACCACAGCACATAGCCTCTTTATCTCAGAGTGAGTTGTCCAGGATTCCAGTTCCACAGAATATTCCCATTCCTGTGACAAAGCCAGATGTTCCTGATATGAGTTGTTCACCGAAGACTGTCCCTGTTGCTAAATCCAGTTCAGATTGTTATGTTACCAAATCCAGTTGTTATCTCCAGACTATATATTCAAAGTATTTTTTTCCTAGTTGATCAAAGACATGTTTTGATGCAGAGCAGGCTAAGGAGGTAATAAAAAAAAAGTTTATCCAACAAAACATGAAACAGGAAGCAGAAGAGTACTCTATTGCACATTCTTCTGGCTATAAAACTCATAGAGAGACTTTTTCAATGTTCCAAAGGAAAATATTTAACAGACAGAAAAAAATGTCCATAAAAACAAGTAGAACACTGGACTTGACCCAGAGTTTAGTGCTGGGAGATGGAGATAATCAGGAAGAAGACCAACAATGCTGAAATTGGTGAATAAATGCATAAATCACATGTGTGAAACATGGTTGTGCAAATAAAAGTGGATGAGAAAAGACTGGACTTTTGTTGACTTTGTTAAACTTGTGGATAGAGTAAAGTATATACCCTACATTGTGTATTTAATGTTTAGAAGGACAGTAAAGGGAAAAAAAAGTAACTGTAAAAGGAAAACAGTTGTTGTTCTTATTACTATTTGGATAAAACATTTTATAATATAACTTGCATGTTATATTTTAAAGCAGTTTTGTATATTCTGCAGTCAGAGATATTTTGAATGTGGAAAGGAGTCTTTTCAGTTACCATTATATATGTTAAACATATTAAAGTAAGCAAATATACTTTTTATTTGTAAGAAATATAGGCTCTACAATATAACAATAGAAGAAATGCTGAACAGAAACAAGTTTAAGTTAATATAATGCTGTGATCTTGGGCTTCTGGGATGGAGATGGGGTGTAAAATGTACTAATTATATTATATGTAAAACTAAGATGATAATGTCCTTCATCTTTTTTACAAGGGGGTGTCTAGATTAATGTCATTGGTTTAAGCTATAAATGTTTTTATAGACAAAAAGGCTTGAAAAATAAGACAAAATGTTGAAAGTCATGAAAAATGCTAAGCTTTCTGCATCTGCAAAGATAATACCCCAATTTTTCCATTAGGAAATGTGATCAGTGAGAGGTAAAATGTACTAATTATATTATATGTAAAACTAAGATGATAATGTCCTTCATCTTTTTTACAAGGGGGTGTCTAGATTAATGTCATTGGTTTAAGCTATAAATGTTTTTATAGACAAAAAGGCTTGAAAAATAAGACAAAATGTTGAAAGTCATGAAAAATGCTAAGCTTTCTGCATCTGCAAAGATAATACCCCCATTTTTCCATTAGGAAATGTGATCAGTGAAAGGTAAGAAGTCTGGAGCTGAAGCAGTTATCCAGGGTAATTCTGTACATTCCATTGCTTTTTTTTTCTCTCATTGCTGACAACTTTTACATGGAGAAAAGCTGCCTCCAGGTGCAAGCAATTAAACTGTCGACTTTTGAGCATTGTTTGCTGAGGGAAATATAAAATATAAAGGAACAATGGCAAGTAGTTCAGTGAAAAATAAAGTTTGGAAGTATTGGAAGTGAATAAGAGATCATAGCTTCCTAAGCAGCCTTAATACTTTAATACATTTAACAGAACAGTGCATAATTTAGTTTTATTTAAAAGTAGCTAATGCACTTTTTCTTAGTGCTAAAAGTTAAGGTTTTCTGAAAACATACAAACTGTTTTTCATATCTTGGAGGGGACTAGAGATATGACAAGAACAGACAGCACTCAGTGTAAGTGGTAACACATGTTGCAGCATGCACTTTAGCATGTCTAACCTTAATTTTAGATTATGCCTGTGGCTGCAGCTGTCAGTTTGGGGCAATTGTTTCCATCTGGAGGGTTAAACATCATTTCATAAAAAAATATATATATAGTTTTATGTGTTTCTTCTAAGTGAACAGGGGATTGGGGTGTTCTGAAAATGCATTTAGTTTTTGTTTCATGGTTTTCATTAAAGAAAAAAGGTACTGAAGATGTGACACAGGTTGAAATGGCGATGAGAATAAACAACTATATAAAAGATCAGCCTGCCGAACATTAGTATGTGCATGTACAACAAATGTTGGAAATAAACATTCAAAAACTGTCATGTGTAATGAGTGGAAACAATAGCTTTTTATCACATTGGCTACTCTGTCCAAAGTATCTTGAAATGTAAATGGTCTTACAAGTATAAACAAAAAGGAAAGAGTATTGAATTATAATAAGAAATGCAGAGTATAATTAGCAATGCCACAGAAGACACATTTGGAAAGAAAAAGCATGTGAATTTGACAAAGAAATGATTTCAGGGTAGATACTTAGCACAACATCATGGAGAAAGAAAAAGGAGAGTAACAATACTGATTGCTACAAGGGCTCCAATAGAGATAGAAGAGGAAAAAGGACAATAATGTTAGATTTATGGTAGTAAGAGGCTATTGGTATAGGAGGAGGATTAAGCTTGCATGTATTTACATTCCACCAAAAGCCAGTATCATAAAGCTTAAAAAAATTGGCAAAAATAGTTGGTATTCCTGTGGAAGTTTGAAGCTAGCATGGAGGAAAGTGGTGGATGATTTTATTCAACAGGAATTAAGCATCAGCATTGTGGAAGAATGCTGTTGTGGATGTATTATGCAAAGAGGGTAAAAACCCACCAGACCCAACCTTGTATAAACCAGTTTCTATTTTAAACCATGATTATAAAGTGTTTATGTATATGTATATAATAATTGAAAAAATGGCAAAGGTGTTGCCAAAATTGATAGATATAGATCAATTTGGTTTTGCAGAGGGATGGCAAACATTTGAGAATGTTAATAGAATAATGATTCATGACAGAAGCAAAATATAAGAAAATACTCAACAGAGTAAGTTGAGATTTTATGAGTAGGGCAATGGAAACATTTACATTCCTTGATGCAATAGTAAGATTAATTACGAGAATATAAGAAGGGGATTGAATGCAATGAATTAACTTGAGACAGTTCCTCTCTGAATAGTTGTGTTTGAACAGAGGAACAAGGCAGGTGCATCATCTTTCTTTTTGTTATTTGCTTTATATTTAGAGCTACTGGCAAAGAAAATAAGGGACTCAGAAATTCAAGGAAATAATTGATTTGTTAATCAAGAAAAGTTGGCTTTATTTGCAGATGATATTATTTTGTACTAGATAAGTCCAGTAGAGGATATTTCAGTGTTGTGGAACATTTTATAGCAGTTTCAGTTCTTTCTATGAGAGCATGATAAAATGCAATATTTAGGAGTGAGGATTCAAAGGCTTCTGCTAAGTATCTGTTGGAAGAGAGCAAACAAAAGACAACACAAAAACAAGAAACTGGAAGCTCTTGTTTATGGGTATGGATGGTACAATACAAGCAATAAAAGTGTTTTTAGCCCATTTAGTTTTATGTACAAGCCAGACATATTTTTATAAACCAGAGGAAAAGCTATAGACAGTAATTAACAGAATTACAGGAATTTATCTTGGATGGAAAGAGGACAATAGTTAAGTAGGTAAGTTGTTCCTGCTGATAGAGCAAGGTGGTTTAGGATCACCTGATCTAAAGGGTAACAGCTACACTGTTAGGGGTCATATACATAACACAAGTAGAAGGTTACAATTCAAGGTCAAGAGGGATGATGATGATGATGATGATGATGACGAAGCATGGGGGAATTTAAGAAATAAGGAGAGAGTGGGTTTTTGGATGCTGAATCTTAAGGAGAATAATAACTAAAACAGAAAATTACATTCATAAAGCTGATGACAGAAATATTTGGATTAGGGCTTGGAAATTATGGCTAACAACACATGATGACGAGCGTAAAATACACCATATTTCAGATGATATGATGAATAGAAAAATATACAATGTTAGATACTGGGCACAACCAAAAACTTGTTTATGTATTTACTTTTTATTTTATTTTTGTATGATTGGTCACATTTGGTACAAGGCTGTAATACAAGGAGGTGTCAACAATGTGGAGAATCTCAGCCTTCTGCTAGAAAATGTACTGAGGGGCATATATGGCTTGAATGTCTGACAGTAATGGAAGAAGGAACTGATAGAGGAAGAGTATAAAAGAAGGAGATGGTGCTGAAAGCAAGAATGAGTAAACATAGCAGAAAAGGGAGAAAGTTATGAGATTCAAGAAAGTATGTCAGAGTAAGAGAGATATTAAAGTAGTTATACTGGAAAATGAAGGTGATGCAGAGAGGAAATGGGGGTGATGTAATAAAGAATGAGAGTATGAAAAGGGAGAAAATATTGTTATGGAAGGATTATGTATCAATGAGATCATTTTACACTAACTGGTCTTACTGGTAGGAAGTACATAAAGAGAAATATAAGAAAGTTTATATTCAGGTAGAAGAGGATGAGAGATGAAATAAAGAGAGATATGACAGGTTGAAGAGGCAGTGTGAGAACATTTCAGAAGACAAAAATAAAGCTGTTGTGAATATGAAATGAGGTCATATGAGTTTGAAAAAGACAGAATGAACATTTTGATGTATAAGCAGATATTTCTATTGATCACTTTTTAAGGAAAGAAATGAAGTACGTAGAAGGTAACATGAATATGATAAAAGATAAGGAAAGGATAATAAGGTATAAGCAGGAAGAAATACTGACAGAAGTGCAGAAATATGTAGAAAAATGTATAAGGATAAATGTATGAAAGAAAGCAAGTGGAAGGTTAAAAAAAAGAGACAGGGTTAAGAGATGAATTAGAGAAAAAAAAACTTTTAAAGAACAGCTAGACAATACATTAAAATGTGAAAGAGAAGTCTGTTCCATAATCTGATGGACTAAGTTATTTGTTTTATAAGGAGATACTAGAAGTAGAGAACAAAATATTTTCGCTCGCAATAAATGAATGATTACATGATAGTATTAAAGGGGAAGATATATGTTAAGGGTAATGATATTTATAAGAAAGAAGGGAGAAAATATGGAGTCAGAAAACTGGTGACCTACAGTATTAGGGAATGCAGATGACGTTATTTATGAAAATATAACAAAAATATTTCATAGGTATCACAAACAATGGTAAGAAAAGGGGTGTTTGGTGTTAAACATAGAACAATTATAATGTTAATTATAATGAAAGAAGCAAAGGCTCATATAGTGAGGGGAGAAGGTAAAGAGAGAGTAATTGAGTGTGATATACAAAAGCATTTCATAATGTGTGTCATCAACAAATGAAGCTATTGTGGAATGGGAAAAATTATTTATGTGTTAAGGACAATACATGAAACATCATGGGTGCATGTGATGGTGAAAAGGTGGACAGACAGAAGTTGTAAATGTTTGCAGAGCAGCAAAGCAGGGGTTCCCATTAAGCATACATATGTGATAATGAATGCAATGGTGGAAACTTGTGGAAATGAAATGGTGAAACAAGAAAGGAAGACAAGGATAGGTTGAGGTTGCATTTGTAATTGTTGCATGCTGATGAGTGGTTAAAGCATGTATAAAATAAATAAGGATGGAAAGATATGGTGGTTAAGGTTAAAGGGTTATTCGAGAGTATAGGGCTATATTTGAAAAAGAAAAAAGCAAAGAGTTTGATGATACTGAGAAAGTGTTATGAATAAATTTCACAATGAATGGGATTAGTGAATAGGATTTAGATTTTGAAGATATGAGGTGATGTTGCCTGAGTGGAAAGAAATGTTAAAGAATAAGGAAATGGGTACTTTGATATAAAGCATTTAATGTGCTAGTTGGACTCTCAGAGCATGGAAGACTGGATATATCCACACACAAGAGTAAAAAATCAGCCAGCAAAAGTACTTTTATATCAGCAGACATACACAAATACGCACACACACACACACACACACACACACACACACACACACACACACACACACACACACACACATATGTACATATGGGTGGGGGAACAGCCCCCACATAGGGGGGTATGGGGGCATAGCCCCCCCCACCTACTCAGCTTTTATATTTATAAATCTCATTTCACTGAAAGTTAACAATATAAAACCAAAACTATGCCCCCCCCACACACCCCCAACTATATATACTAACTGCATGATCGCACTACAGTGGGGAAAAGGGCATATACATTTTAATTTATTTGTGGCATAAGCCATGGAACCTTGCTGGCTAGGCTTACATAGGCCCTTGGGCCGATAGCCTAGTACCTACCTATAACCTATGACTCTATGAACAGTACTTACATTCAGTGAAATATGATTTAGTGAAATGAGTTTTCAGTGATTTGAGCTTTCAGCAATTTGGTGTGAGTGTTTTGAAATTCAGTGAAATGAGTTTTCAATGAATCAAAGTAGAGCTATATATATATATATATATATATGTGTGTGTGTGTGTGTGTGTGTGTGTCTGCTCTTCAATTTTTCCCTTAGATCTGCTAATTCTCTCCTCTCCTGCACTTTTACTACCTTATTAGTCTAGCACTTTACCAGACTTTTTGTAGCAATTATTGTAGCACACAAAAGTGTTACCAGCACTAAACGTTCTACAAGAAAACAGCTCCAGTACTTATTATTAATGGCCACCCCTTCTGGCATGTCTAAAGGTCAGTTCCCTGTGCTTTCTCCTATTAACCTGGAGAGCTCGGGCATCCTGAGGCAATGTAGCAACTATCTCATGTACACCGACAAGCCTCTCCTCTTACCTCCCAACACTCAGACTTGCAAGAGATGCACTTATATATTCAAACTGGAAGCCACATACTCTCCATCCAAGACCAGAATAGCTGGTCAAGAGGAAAAGGTCAACACTTACACCACACCACATGGAACACATAGCTCTCCAGAACACACACCAGCACTGCCTTCACATAAAAACACAAACCACACACCCACCTTCGCGGAGGCTCTCAATAAAAATCTACCCAAGCAGCAGAGACCTCCAAGAAAGAAACACACATGACCGCCACAACACAACACTAATCATGAGACACATAACGCTCCTAAATTGTATGTCACTCAACCAAAGCCCCGAAGGCAAAACAGCATGCCCAACACACTAGTTATAGGTGACTCGATAGTGAGGCACACTGATGTCCGACTCACTAGGTTAAATAAGGAGAAAGTAACAGTCAGCTGCCTGTCCGGTGCCAGGATCCGCCACATAATGCATGCACTCATGTCCCTCAACATCAGGTACAAATATGAGTCTGTCATTGTAAATGTGGGTGTGAATGACCTGAGACATACCTCCCTGGACTACATGAAAAGAGACATGGAGGAGATCTCTGATTATGTAGCCCAGGCGGGTATGACCCTAGCCCTGAGCAGCATCCTACCATCACCCAGAATGATACTACAGTACCAGCAGAAAATGATTGATTTCAACAATTGGTTTCTCGTATCACTCTAAGGGGATCCAGTATCTGTCTGCCTGGGATGACATGACTGACAGACCTCAATGCTTTGCCAGAGATGGCCTGCATCTATCAACCCTGGGCTTCGGATACTGGCCAAGGCTCTTGTCACCCCTATAGTGCCTTTTTTTAGGTGGTGTTCCAAAGACCAAATTACCACTGTAACAGCTACAAACAAATGCAATCTGAGGGTCACACTGCTCAAAGCTAGAAGTCTAAATCTCAAAATGCACTCACTTGAAGCACTCCTTAAAATGGAGAACATCAACATTTGTGCTGTAACAGAGACCTGGTTCAAGGCAGCAGAAAGCACCCCTGCAGTGCCAGGCTATAACTCATTCCACACCTTTCAGCCCCAGAACTTGGACCAAAGCTCCAAAGGCGGTGGTGTTTCAATATTCATAAAGGATGCGCACACCTCCAGACTGGTGGCCCAACATAACGCATCAGAGTTACTTCAGGTGCAGCTAACATTGGGTAAGACAGCAATTCAGGTCGTAGCCTGCTATAGGTCCCAACCATGTCCTAAGACTCACACTCCATGTTCCTAAGCATCCTGGAGAATATTAGGGTCCAAACTAACACTCTCATACTGGGCGACTTCAACTACCCCTCCATTAACTGGGAAAACTACTTATGTACCAGTACACTTGCCCAACCTTTCCTGGAATTTATTAATTCCAATGACCTGGACCAGCTCGTTCTTACCCCCACTAGAGGTAGCAACATCCTTTACCTGGTCATTACTAACATGGGCAACCGTTGTTCTACACCAATAGTCAACTCCTCTCTGGTTAGATCCAACCACAAACTAATTACCTTGGTAATCCACATCCCTCCCACCCCTTGCAAAGGTAACCACCATGAAAAGCTTCTCCAAAGCTAACTTTGGGCTCCTAAAAACAGAGGTGGCTAACTTCACGGCACCCATGCAAATAGAGAATAGTTGCATGACTGGTGAATCATACACCAATGCACTGTACGAATACGTACACAAATGCATGGATCTCGCCAAACCCAATAGAACAAAGATGCTCTCCTCCAAAAAAAGGAAGCCACTCTGGTGGTCTCCTGCCATAAACAAACTCTACAACAGAAGGAGGAAACTGATGCGGAATAAGGTGAAGTCCCAAGACTGGAAAAACTCCCTTATCAGCCTCAACAAAAAGTTGAGATCCCTCATCAAATCCTCTAAGGCTAGCTATGAAAACAGAATTGCAGCAGATAGTAAAGACAACCACAAGGCCTTCTATAGTTATACAATGAATCTCCATGGCAATATCCAGATTTGCTCTGAGCTACTGCACAATGGTACCTCCTATACCGAGCCAACAGATATTGCCAATATACTGGCTGACAGATTCAGTGCCAACGTTACCCTTCTCTCCACCTCAAAGGACCAATCACAATACCAGTAGATTGCCAGGGACCCAGTATTACTGCTGCACAGGTTAAAACGGCACTATCCAAGGCCAAGAATACAGCTTCTATGGGACCTGACAATATCCCTGGCTGTATTCTACATGAACTACAGAGTGAACTGGCACCTCACCTGTGTGACCTGTTCAATCACAGCCTCAACTCAGGCTTTGTCCCTACCGAATGGTGCACTGCTACAGTCATCCCTCTCCACAAAGGAGGAGCGACTACAGACCCTGGGAACTACTGTCCCATTAGCTTGACAAGTCTGATATGCAAAGCTATGGAACGCATCATCATTGACCTAACAAACAAGGATATAGGGAATCTTCAGACTCTGGATCCCACACAGTTTGGTTTTGTGAAGGATAGATCATGCCTGCTCAACTTGGTTGACTTCTTTGAGTCAGTCACCAGAGCTGTGGATGAAGGCAAGGTGGTTCATACAGCCTACCTTGATCTGGCCAAGGCCTTTGATACCATTCCCCACTCAGGAACCATAGAAAAACTCTCTAAGCTAGGCATCAACCCGTATATTACTTTGTGGGTTGCAGACTGGCTCACAGATAGAACCCACAGTGTGAAGGTAGCTGACTCCAAGTCAGACTGTCGACCAGCCACTAGTGGAGTCCCACAAGGTTCGGTCCTGGGTCCTCTCCTGTCTGGTATCTAATTCTCTGAAGTCCATACCAACACGAGGAGACTCTGGCTGACAAAGTTCAGAGACAATTGCAAGTTGGGCGCTATTATTAACTCCCCAAGTGATGTTGACATCCTACAGAAAGGCCTCACTGAGACCAATGACTGGTGTCAAAATCATGGCCTTAAGCTCAATGCCAAAAAATATGTCATCATTCCCTTTGGGAAAAACCCAGTTCTCATGAATTACCACATTAATGGTAGTCCACTGAACACAGAAGGCGTTACGTAGGTTTGTCCCGGGGATTACTTCTGTGTCACTATTAGACAGAGGCACAGTAAACTAAACTTTAAAAAGGGCACAGTATACTCAAATCAAGGGGTGGCGTAAGCCAAACACAATCGGGCTAGGCTTATAAATGCCCCAGGGCAGATAGCCTAGTATGAACCTATGAACCTATGAACCTATAAGAGATCTGGGAACACAGGCTGACAGCAACCTCTCTTTTGACCATCACATTGCCACTGTGGTCAGAAAGTCTATGTGGCACATCTCATTACTAAGGGTTTTGCATTCAGGAAGAAAGAGGTCATTGTCTCCCTGTACTCTTCCCTCATTAGGCCAATCATCCAGTACAATGCCCCATTTGGCATGTACCTCACTAGACACCTGCAAGAACTGGAGACGCTGCAAAAGTACCTCACAAAGAGGATCCTAGGCCTTAAACACTTGTCCTTTATGGACAGACTCAAAAAACTCCAACTATTCTCTGTCTCATGTTGCCTACTTAGAGACGATCTCTGCTTGACTTACAAAACAATGTCTGACCCAGCTCTGTTAGAAATGCTACATCTAAAGAAATCCCAATCTCTCCACACTACACGCTCCAGCGACCTCAACCTCATTACCACAATCAACAGAACGTGCTGGAGGGACAGGTTCATAACCCAGAGACTGCCCATGCTATGGAATAGACTTCCCATACATGTCAAACAGAGCACCTCACTGGCCTCTTCAAGAGAAATCTTGATGAGTGGATGGAAAATAGAAAATTTACCCCGGGGATCACTCCAGTGGCTCTACTCGACATAGGCACTAGGAACTAAGGTCGGGTGGCACGATGCCAAGGTAATCATATGGGTAGGCTTGTAAAGGCTCCAGGGCCGTTAGCCTAGTACACACCTTTGAACCTATGAACTTAGATGAGGTCTATATTTTCCCTATGACAATGGAAAAAAAATTGTCAGATATATGTTTCCTTTTTTTTCGGGGGGGGGGTGAATTTAGTCAATCTGTGGTATCTGTGGTATCTATGCATCTTTTTGGGTAGTCAAACTGTTGACAGAAAAGGAGGAGAATGAGAAAGTAATGGGAAGCTTATTAAATAAAAAAGTTTGAATAAATGTAGAAAGAAACAGGCTATGGGAAGGAAAATTGAAAGTGATATCTGTGAAGAAAATGAATATGAGGGGAAAATGAAGTTATGGAAAATAAAAATGAAGCTATGAGGTGAAAGGAAAGGATGGTTTACTAGAATAATGGTGATGGAAAATAATTTTGTTTTCCATATCTTATGCATTACATTAGGGCTGCTGAAACAAATTACAGTTGTCAGTAGAACAAACAACTGTAGTACAGGTGGCTAGTCAACCAATGCCAGATAAATCAACACTGGCTAAACTGACAGGCAGGCTGATATTGGAGAAACTGATGCAGATGTTTGTTACAGAACATGACCTGACAGTTATCAGCTGGACTGACTGCTGTGTGCTGATAATGGATGGGCCGTTTTTGGTTATACATAGATCTAACACCTGGTCAGTAATCAAGTTTCTAGTATCTTAATAGTCATTGCCAATATAGCATAATTGGAATGTAAGTCTAGCATAGTGAAGAGGGAGAGGTTAAGAGAGGGGCAGGAGAAGGCTAAGGTACAGGTATAGGTATAGGTATGGGCCCTAGAGAGAAAAACGGCTCTGGTCTATTAATAGGAGTCTCAGTAGCTTGGATAAAAAGCTCATTATCAGTAAAAGTTGAAAGACTAATATTACTTTCTGCTTTCTTTACATCATTTTGTACAGTTTCTTAGATCTGAGGGCAGTGGTGGCCTTTGTACTTCTGATATTTCTTGCTGACTTTGTGAGTGTCTTGTGTTTTTTCTGAGAAGATTTTTGAAACATATTTGGTGGTGGAGATCTGCAGGAAGAAGAATGAGATCCTGCCTTAAACCTTGTAGCTTCTGTGGCATCAACAATTTATCACAGACCTTCTTCTGTGCCTTTTAGTGGTACTGTTATACTCCCTAAAGACAAAGCACCTGTTGGTGTCATGGAGGGGCCCAAACAAGGTACTATAAGTGTTTATGATGTTTATTTATTTGCTATAATTGTCATTATTTTGAGAAGCTATGACTTCTAAAGAGACAAAAGGAATGAAGAAAAAACATAAAATGTAAACAAATGCAAGTAAAAAGAAGGCAGCCTCAAAGGGCACCAAAATAATCTACTAAAAATTTACTTCACACAAGAACTCTTTCCTCAAAGCAGCTAAAGCAATCATGTGACCCCAGTACTCTTTTTAAAGTTGGAAGGAACTGGAGAGTTCTGCCAGAGCAGAACATCATGGAGTTGTTAGTAGAGTTTAGAAGCATGGGAATGTTTTGTGTGCAAAGCAAGTAATAATGCCCAACAGTGTGTGTGTTATTGTGGAAATAACACCCACCAAGGGCTGTTGTGATGCTCAACACCGCAGGAGAGGGCCTCTACACACCTGGAAGGACATTATTTCCACAATAACACACACCCTGGAGGGCATTCTTGTGATTAGAGAATGGGCTGTCTGTAAAATTGTTGTCCTTTACTTGCTTATTTATTTATTTATTATTTACTACTATATTATTTTGGTACTTACGTATTATCGCAACCAGATTTTGGAACTAAAAGAATTTGTCATGTTTATGCAAAACGATGTGTAATAAAGGGCAAGACCTAGGCACAGATTTTAAATATTGCTGTTACAAACTTAGAAAGTGGTTGGAATGATAGGATTTGTGTTTTCATGCAGTTTCTGAAGGATACGATGTCTGAAGTTGAAATGTATGTCTTTATTTAGTTCTTCCAATCTTCAGTGCTTTGCCACAAAAATATCAAATTTTAGGCGGAGCACAGCCAAAATATGTTGCGGAAATCTGGACAGTTGAGAAGTACGGTATGCACTAGCAGCATCCACTTTCACGTTGATGGGTTATTGAGAGTTAAGTACACTGTAAATGAAGAAGCCGAAACCTCCTGTGTGTGCCGCGGTAAGGGCTATCCTTGAAGTCCCATGTATACGTACGTTTTTGCAATGTAGTATACATTGTGTACAACTGTCCACATGTTCATAAAGAATTGTCCAGATAACGCAATACTTGTCTTGCCTATGCATAATGTATGTGTACAGTTTTTCACGTATCTCTTAAATATTTGGTTTGTTTGCCGTGCACCAATGTAAGCCATCTGGGTACTACCGGCATTTGTATATCAGGCTTTACTTGACTTACTGTTATGAACCATATACGTACCTCTCAATCGTACAGAAATCTGAAGATTTTCCCTGGTTTTGGCCTGTACCTCCCAAACTTTTTGATTTTTTTCCATGAAAACACTGATAATTACAGGTGATGCCAGTCAGTTGAAATGATAGCTAAAGAGTGTTGGCTTACATTTATTAGCAGCTATTCTGATGAATTACTATAACTCAGAAATGCATTATTATCGTCTTAACTGTCAACGTCTTAATGCAGGGATTATATCCATAGGTAACATAACGGGGCAATATTTTATACGATGCTGTTATAAAGACTCGATAGAATAACAGCATTTGTGTTAGCATGCATTTTGTGAAGGATTTAAAGTACTGAAGAGTTTACACTCCCCTTCTTAGGTTAGCAGACATCACATTTGCTGCCACGAAAAAAGGAACATTTAGCGGGCAGACTTGCACTACGCAACATGCTGGCAGTCAAGTGCATAAATAAACAACCACAGTATGTTTTAATATTTTAGTGATAACAGTACCAAAAACAACCTGAACTTTTAAAGAAGACTCAGTATTTAACATTTTTAAAACATTAACGAACATATTTCCTGATTGTCAACCAGCCGATATTGCTGAGAAAAATCTGGTTGCGATAATACGCAAGTACCATTATTTTTTATATATTTTAATGTAAAATATTTCCTCTGCCTAACGTTTCAAACTTGCTGTAGTATATGTTAATGGTGCTGGAGGAAGCATTTTATATCCAAAATATAACACTTTAAAAATATATATCCAGGTATTTACTTTATTTATTTTTTGGTCCCTTACTCCTAAAAACGTTTGGTTTATTGCCAAAAAGAGACTGAAGTTACTAAACAATGATATACATTTGAGTTTCAGACTTTTATTTCCTTCAGAAAATTCATGCTAACACAAATCCTCTTATTTACGCAAGTTTGTAATTTTATAAGAACGATAATTAAAATCTGTTCCTATTCTTGAGCATTTGTTCCCCCTTTATTTAAGGCTTTATCAAGATTTCTTCAACTGAAAGGTCCAGAGGTATGCAAACTTCTTTACTGCTGCTGCTGACAGTGGTCGATTTTACTCACTTATTCTCTCACACACACACACACACACACACACACACACACACACACACACACACACACACACACACACACACACACACCTTCAGAAAATGCATTCTAAAACAAATCCTGTTACTCAAGTAACTGTCTAATTTTATAAGCGCAATCATTAAAATGTGTTTTCATTTTGAGCCTTTGTTTCCCTTTTATTTTAGGCTTTGTCCAGGTATGTTGAGTTAGGTCAAGGGGTACGCAAATCTCTTAACTGCTACTGCCAGGGATTTTTTGATCACGCTCATTCTTTACTCTCTCTCTTGTTCTCTCTCTCCTTTCTCCCAGACACACACACACACACACACACACACACACACACACACACACACACACACACACACACACACACACATGCAGACAGAAAATAATAATAGCATGATCGCTCTCTCCCCCACTTTCATACATGCATACACACTCACACACAGACATAAACACATACACATGCATTTTTTTAATTGTAATTTTTTTTTTATTTTACACTCGCTAAACAGCAAAAGCACTGCTGAGTGAGTGTAAAATAATGGCAGCCATTAGTTTTTCTCAGTCCGAGCTCCACAGTAGCTTGATATGATGCCATGAAGCATCGGACTCGTTTTTCAGCAGACATTACCTGTAGATTAACACCCTGCTGGAGAATGTTTGTTGTCCAATCAGGGTGTGATCTACAGGACGCCCATTCTCTAAACATTCCTAATGCCTGCAGCAGCTTATCTCTGCACGCTGTTCAGCTCTGTGATATCAGATCATTAGTATGACCAGTTGAATTCTGTTTAGTTAAAATCCCCTATTAATAATTGTTTTATCTGCAATACTTATATATCCTGCAGTTTATTTAGGAACTTTTCATTTCCATTGTGGCTTAGAAAAGAGTGCTATAAGAGCCCATAAAAGTCTGAATTAGCAGCCCATAAAAATAATGTCATCATTATTGTAACATTGATGGAATGTGCTACTTTGTGTAGGTTCTACCTGGGGTCTGAAGTGATCTTTTATGAACAGTGAGACTTTGCAAAGATGATAGTCATTAGAGTCAGTAATCTATTCTTAAGAAATGCCCTCAAATCAGATTTATTTGACAGTGCAGATTTCAATGCCATCCAAGAATGTGAATATTTCAAGACTACTTATGTTATTACTTGGACTTCTAGCATTCCTGAGAGCTGCCATCAGCCCATTTTGTTTGTTTTCAGAGATCTAAAGTCTAAAGAAATGAGGATTCTTTCTGTAAAGACTAAATAGTGGTGACAAACGTCCCCATACATATATGACCTCCTCCTTTGTAAGAGAAATGTAGCCCATCAGAACTAAACAGACTAGGGAACTCAAACATCTTCATAGTCAGACATCAAATCTCCCTGTCTATGGCACCATATTCTGAGACAGCCAGTGAATGCTAGTATTTTGTGACTAGACAGTGAGATGTTCAAATAATGGAATATCTCACTTAGCATCAGTTTTTGGTTCATTACTGGCTTGTGGAGCAGAAATGGAGCACCTAAGAAAGTGATTCCCCCAGTATTTTTAATTTATTTTATACCATCTTTTCGCCCCAGGCAACCAGGTGAGAGCTGCGTTTTTCATTATGAATCCTGATGAAATGGGTATCTGTTTGACATATCACAGAATCACAGGTCACAGTAATGTTACATCACCAACACTTGCAAAGTATTTTGCGAACCTTAAAGGTTTGTGTCCCACCAAGACGTTTTAATTTTTTGAATAGTAGCTGACAGGCCAGTTGCACAGATTCTCCAAGCTGTTATCCGTTACTGTGTATGTGTTTTATCACTGACTTAGTTGATCTTGAGTACCTGCTACCAGTGAATGTGGTTGCAGCAGTAGATAATCTGGGCATAAATTATTCCATTTGCTCTCTGCAATTTCCTGACATTCATGGTGTCCCACAATAATCTGTGTTAGAATTACTGTCTAAATGCTTTACTGATTCAACATTTCACTAAATCCCCTAAGCATACCTCTCACCTCTTAGTGCAAGAAATCTGGACAAAGCCCAATGAAATGGGGGGACAAAGGCCAAAAATAGGGCACATTTTAAATATTGCAATTATAAACTTAGAAAGTAACATTTTTTTAACATACATTTTCTGAATAATTTGAAGTCTGAAACTCAATTATATCATTATTTAGTGACTTTAATCCTCAGATCATCCGAGTGATTTGCCAGAAAACCACAAATTTTATAAGGAACAGACCAAAAATCTGGGTCAAAAATCTAGTCATTGTGCGAAAATCTGAAGAGTTGAGAGGTATACCCCTAAGCGAACTGTTATATGGAATGTCCTGCCATATTTTTAAATTGCTGCTTCAGCATCAACCATCAAAAGAACGGTAGCCTTGAATGTGATCTTTCAGCATTTGCTAAATAATTTGAATGTAAACATCTCAAAAATTAACTCGATGTAGCCAATGATTATATTTTTGTCACCCCATCAAAAATCTACCCATCTGTCCTATGTGTAGAATAATTATCAGTTCAGAAAACCCTCCTGAAAATGTTAGCCCTTTACGAATCTTGGACTCTGGATTGATCTTACTCTTCCATTAGGTACACTTATTCAAAAGGGTAAATCACCAGGCAGATGAAACCAGCCAGAACAACACTAGGTAAGCCAAAGGTTTTCATTCATCAGTTTTAGTGGATCTACCAGATCCAAAAACAATCTACTGTGAGGTGATACAGAATTCCTTGTAATGATTGCAAATACATAGGATCTGCTGCCACCTGAGGGCAGCAATGCAGACATCCTATCTAGACAAGTTTCTTACAGACAGGATCAGGTATAACTGCAGAAACAATATGGATACATTCCTTACTGAAAGAGCCAGGTGCAAGTCCAGAAGCCCTCTACCAGTCATATGAGCAAATTCCCTAAAGCATTCCATACCTCTGGGTTGCACTACATGAAACATTCTAGGTTATCCTGTATGACTTGTAGTCAGTAAACTGCCTCACATTACCGTGTGTAGCTATTCAATGAACCTTACTAAAAGCTCACTAGGTTGCCCTCTTTGATTTACATTAGGGATATTGCTGGAAGTTGTAGACTCTCACTTTGTTTGCACCATGTGCGTCACTTCGACCTCCCCTCACTGTATCATCTGCATTCCCTTACCCATTCTTCTTATTGTTTACCACAATATATTTCCTAGCTGTCTTTTTTGCCATTCTTATGATTTCTTATACAGTTCCATAAACTCCAATTCAAAATTCAAATTCAAAGTTTATTTAAGTGCTTGTTTCCCAAGTACCATAACAATAAAACTTCAAAATTAGTAGTAAGTTTGTAAAACAGATAAACAAATAATAGAAACAAAACTGCAATAAAATTAATGACAAAATAAAACTAAAAATACTGAGTTAGACACCAAGGAAAATAATTGACTGAATGTGATAGTAGCATAAAATCCTAAATTACTTAAACTGATAAAACTACTAAGGGAAGTCAAAGCAAGACAACAAATATCAGATCAAAAATGGGAAGATATAATGCACTATTATAAATTACAGATGCTGATCAACTAAAATAATTATAAACTGAATCATAAATAAAAAAGAGGAGTTTTAATGGACATTTAAAACCAGATAATATTATTGTTTTCCTAAGCCACTGGGGGAGAAGTTTCCAGACCCATGCAGCCTAGTGACAAAAATCCCAGATTCCTGAGGTCTTTAAACATGTCTTACAAACCTTCAAAACCCCCAACAAAGAGGGGCACAAGGATCTAGAAGAGCAGCAGATAGCCAAGTGCTCCTTTAGGTATGGAGACCCATATCGTGTGTCATGTAGGGCAAAACAAACCGACAGTAAGACTTTAACAATGATTTGTGTTCAAAGGGGCAGCTAGTGCAAGCTTTGCAGAATGACTGTAATGAGAAGTCCCAGGGAGTATCCACACTGCAGAGTTCTACAACAACTGCAGGCACTTCAGCTCAGTGTCAGGCAGCCCCAGCTACACAGACTGGTAGTAGTCAAGCCAAGATGATAGCAGGGCAAATGCAACCACTGAGACAACATTAAGAGGAAGGAAGTGCTTGATGCATGAGAGATTTCAAAGATGAAACCAAGAGTTCTAAACAGCAGTTGCTACCTGGTCCATAACTGTCAATCTGTCATCAAAAGTCCCACCAAGGTTTCTCACCTTCATTACAATGGCCAACCTTGGGGTCAAGCATTGGACAATTACATTTCCTCAAAGTGGCATGAATAGCCATGACAAGTCTTGAATTTGTTTTATTGCAGATGGTTATAGGCCATCCACATTTGAATGGATTACAATGCTCACTTAGAGAATCTGTAGTAGGTAACGTTTCCTTAGGAAAAGAAGGTAAAGCTGCGTTTCACCAGCACAACAGTGGTATTAAGACATCTCCCTCTCAGGATCTCTCCTCGTGGAAGGAAGTATACAGAGGACAATAATGGCAATAGGACAGAACTCTGAGGAACTCTAGGTGTGGCTGGATAGATTGATGAGGACTACATCTCCAACAAAATATGTTGGGTATAACCAGTAATGCTGGAATCAAACCATTCAAGGACAGTGCACCAATGCTCTGCAGCAAGATCAAAGGTGATAATGAAAAATGTTATGATCTATTCTGCTAAATGCAGAGGAGAGAGAAAAAAAAAGATGAAGACGGCATCAAACCATTGATCGCTCACCACTAAGATCTCATTGAGAACTTGAGTAAAGAAAGTCTTGGTACTATGTCTCATGCTGAAACCAGGATGGAAAAGATCATGGATATGGTATTCCATCTGCATTGATTCAAGCTATGAGCAGACATTTTCAATAAACTTGCTGATAAATATAAGGTTAGAGATGGAGCAGTAATTGTGCAGGTTACTGGAGTCAAGAATATGCTTCTTCAAGACTGGGTTGAACAAGTCCTCCTTTAACAAAGTGAGAAACCTCCACTATCCAAGGAAATAGTGATGACCTAGAAAATCAGTTGTTCAAGCAAATCAGGACAGGTCAAAACCAGCCCTATGAGTCAAGAGATCTGAGTTGCTGGCAAGAGCCAACATGACTGAGATCAGGAAGTCCAAATCTAAGTAGCTAATCTGCTGAAACTCACACCCTATCCAAATTACTGGGCACACCAGAGTATCTCAAAAAACATTTGAGCTAATTGTGGATGACAGCCTATTCTCTAAAGAGGCCAAGTTTGCCGGAAAGAACCTAGTGACCAGTTCACACTCATCAGATGAAAGTGCTCTGTGGCTGGAGATACAGTCCAGATTATTCAGGAGGTCAGGGACATGAAAGAGTATTACTAGTTGATTTGATGCAGAAGAAATCTCCCTTGACAGGAATGCTACCTTCTGCCATGAGATCTCTGCCTGATAAACCCCATACTGTTTGTCAAACTTAAGCCTGACATTGAAGCAACCTGTGCACAGCCATTTACAGTCTAACCTTTGCCCCTGATGCCTCAAGATAGAGTGATTCATATCGATCCATGGTTTACATGGCTTGAGGTAAACCTTGTGTACACAAGCTGGAGCAAGCATATCTAGTGAGATCATCTGGACTTCTCGAACAGGGCACCAAAGGTAGCCTGTCAAAGATGGGGCAAAGCGATCATGGATTACAGCATTCAACTCCTGCATTCAATCAACTCTAGATCAGGAGGCTGTAACTGAAGTAAATGCAATGAGTATCGAACCAGGAGGTGGTCAGACTTTGCGAGCAACTCCATTACAAGGACAGAATAGACACACCAATTTGAAACTCCACTTCGGGGGTATGTTCTAAACACTGTGTAGCCAAAGTAATAACCTGAGCAAAGCAAAATCTGTTCATAATCAAAAGGAAATCTTGTGCACGAGTCACAGAGTCATCATCAGTCCAGAGATCTGAAAATCCACAACCAACTAGTTAGATATCAACAACACTGGGTCATCAAGAAAATCCATGAACGTCTGGAGAAACATTTTCAGATTACTGGTAAACAGTAAATAAAAAGGAACCGAGAGCTTATTTCTTTTCCATGATATACATAAAAGTAGTCGTAACACCAGCCTTAACCTTGGTAAGTCTCAAAGGAGAATGATAACAAAACCCAACTCCCATCCTGATCTTGACAGTTGTTGGCACTGAATTAAAAAGAACCCAGAGGAAACGGCAGCAGACACATGTGGTCTGAAGCCATTATCTAAATGGATCTCTGTGATGAAAATGAGGTCAGCATCAAGCAATCAGTCAAAGATAAGTGCCAACAACAAAATGGTAGACACACTCCACAGAGCACTAGGTATTCCTGAGGACAGTAAAGACCCATTCAAAAATCCTTAGATACACCAGACAAAAACATGTTTTATTTGATTGATTGAGTGCTTTTGTCCACTTGACCGTGGACTTCATCAGAATCAAAGATAATGTTAGACTTTTTGCAAATGGCTTTAGCATTAGAGTAATGCACCTGAAAAGAAGCCAAATGGCCCATATCCCTGATACCTGGCCAGTAGAAATGGTCAGTTCCCTGTGTTCACTGTACAAAACCTAATTATGTGAAGTATAGTGTTACACCCCAGAGCAGGGACTGGTTACCACAAGGGCTACCTGGGTCACCCATAGAGGTATTAACCCCCACATTAATCTGCCTTTGGTGCCTGTCCCATGCCTCTTCAAACTATGAAATCTATACTACATTCAAAAAGTGCATGTGTAAAATCTATCATGGAGAAGGGGCAAAGCATCAGGATAAGTCCTTCAAGTAACAGATTAGATTAAAACCCATAAAACAATAAAAATGGAAAGCATAAAATCTGTTCATATCTCTTGATCCAGACTGAATAAAAAAAAAGAAAGAGAGCTAAAAATGGATTCCAGGATTAAGTAAAAGTCAATAAAAACATCCAAACACATCCAGGTAATAATGAGTGAAAACTAAGCAGTCTCCTTGATATTACTTCAAGCTTAATACAGTCTCTACAGTATTTTTTTTCATAAGGTGAATAGAAGTATTTATTTTTAGTCTTTACTTCCAGTGAAAAAATACAGTCAAACAACAATTGAGCAAGACTGTTTATAAAAAAATGAATGAAGAGCATCACGTGCCTGCAAAATGCCATTAATATGAATGAAGAATGCAAATACTTGAGAAAAAATATAGTGAAACAAATTACTATTGATGTATATCAAGGACTGATCTCTTCAGAAAAGCAAAATTCTGGTTAAAATGCTGCAAAAAAAGCAGCTCACAAACAGAAGATTATGAGATCACACAGCACAGAGCTTGTGATAACTCTGATGCAATAGCTGTGGTCTACACCAGCTGCAGAATGTGTCAGTAGCCATGCTCAAACCAGTATACAGAGACTACCCACTGAAAGACTGAATAATAGTAATCCAAATAGATGGTGTGACCAAGCTAATCATTAGCCCACAGTCAAGTAGGTAGGAAGCCAGATAGATTCCCATCAATGCTTGAACAGTGAACCAGCTCTGAAGAAAAGTAATAAAAACAGCTGTCATATATCAGTTTCCAGATCAGCGAGTCAGCTAGGGATCACAAACATCAGCACCATACCTCTCAACTGTACAGATTATGACAGAATGTCCAGATTTTTGCCTCACATTTTTGTTCTATTTCTCATAAAAGTGTGTTTTTTCTGGCAAATCATTGAGGATTGAAGTCAGAAAATAATTACAGCATTTTGAGTTTCAGACTTCATATCCTTCTGAAAATATTAAAAAATTGGCCCTATTTTTGGGCCTTTGTCCCCCCATTGTTTATGGATTTGTCCAGATTTCTTGCTCTAAGAGGTTGAGAGGTATAATCAGCACTTAGTGAGAGTTTAGTAGTAGTGGCAGTAGTGGTAGCACACTTCAGCTATTCTTAAATACACGTCAGTAAACTCCAAGCTTTAAAGTGCTAAAATAGCAAATCAAATAAATGTCAGTGTTTTAGCACTGATAACATAGCAAAGCTGCTGCTAGCTTCAGCAGCGAAGATTCAAGAGGGCAACACAACACAAGAACACATAGCTATGTAGTGAAATGCCTCCATTTTTGTTATTTTGGAGCACAATCTTCTATGACTCTGAACATGCTACCTCTAAATCAATCTGTCTTATTACAGTATTTCCCTCATCTGCCTGTCCTTCACCAATCACTTCTATACCTACAATCTAATTCTTATCTCCATATTTTTTGGATATTAACTGCTGAATATATTAACAGTTTCACTTGTAAGATTCAGTGCTAATTAAAACCCTTAACACATGCGCTTTCTAAGAAAATGCCTGCTGAAGTCTAAGAAGTATGAAAAGGATTATGTTACTAAATGGGAATGTTGTGATAACCAGGGTCATCTCAGGTCTTCATGTAATTTTTCTAAATGATGACTGAGCTCATCTGAAACTTAACTAAAGTTTTTCATTTTGAATTTGATGAACTCAGTGCTGTAAAAGGAAGGTAATTAAATAGCTGTAGAATTGCTTCTGAAAATCAATTGTCTTCTGTACTTCTGCTAACAGTTACCATCAGTATGAGCATGACTTCTAGCATTACACCATTCACTTAACTTTCAAAGACACATTGAAATCAACAGTAAAAAGATTACTTTTCTTTTATTCTGATCCTGGAAAATCTCTCTCTTCCTCTCCACACCAGCTAGAACTGCAACAGGCAAAGGAGTCCTCCTTGGTTAATTTGAATACAGACTCCCCATCATAGCCACTCATGTACTCTACCATCCATTAAAAATAAATCTGCAGTTTCACTTTCAAAGCCCCTCAGGAACACCACTGCACCACCCTCTCCAAGGCTAAATCACTACCAGTCTTCTACAGTAATGAGCGGCTCCTAGTGTCTCTTTTTTCAAACTTTTTTAACCAGGTGCTTTCCCACCTCTTCCAGCCAAAGTCCATAATAAAACCATCCCCCAAAGCCTCTGCAACCTCTCCCAATTAACTCTCTCACTTCATATACCCCAAAATTAAACTGCAGTGTACTGACCATTCCTTCTTCATTCTTGTGCCCAAATTCTGTCAATCCCTATCCACTCACCTAAAAGATATCTCCTTTTTCCCTACTTACAAAGCACAACTCAAAAGACACCTCTAACAAAATTCTGACTGCAAGTGCTTTTCCACTGGGCACATCACCTAACTCCCTCTTCACCTATATCACTTCTACTTCAGCACTCTGTTCTCACCTGTTGCTTCCTTCTCATTTATTACTAAAATTAATTCACGTGTTTTTCTACTTTGGTTGAAGTAATTGCAATGTTTTTTTGATTGTGCATGGAATTCTCTACCTTCTCCATGTTTGTGAATTTATCCTGTTTTATTTGTTTGTGAATTTGTTTAGCCAAGTCAGAGTACTACCCATGTAAACAAACTAAATAAAATAAATAAGATACATGTTATATTTATATATATTATATGTGTATATATATATATATATATATATATATATATATATATATATATATATATATATATGGGTCCCTATCAAATGATAGAAAGCTCATTTGATAGAAACTCATTTCACTGACACCATAAGATAGAAAGCTCAAAACACTGAAAACTCATTTGACTGAAACTCAAAACACTGAAAATGCTATATGCCCTTTTCCCCATGGTAGTGCGATCCTGGAGTTAGTATATATAGTCAGGGGGGTGGGGCTTACAGCCCCCCACAGTGGGGGGGGGCGTAGCCCCCCACATAGTTTATGTAAATATTGTTTTCTCCAAACAGTTATTCATTGTGGTTATAAGTATCCATGTGTAGGGTTTAACATGTATAAAGTATGTGGGGGGCTACACCCCCACACACCCCCTAACTATATATACTAACTCCAGGATCGCACTACCGTGGGGAAAAGGGCATATAGCATTTTCAGTGTTTTGAGTTTCAGTCAAATGAGTTTTCAGTGTTTTAAGCTTTCTATGTTTTGGTTTCAGCCAAATGATTTTCCATCAAATAAGTTTTCTATCATTTGATAGGGACCCATATATATATATATATATATATATATATATATATATATATATATAGTGACATCACCACTCTGGGCCAGTAATCAAGGAGTCTGAATCCTCAGCAGTGGTGAAGGATGCTCACTTGGAACAAAAATCGATACACCCAGTATTTCCAGATGCAGCCCTTTGCATCAAGCACAATTTCCCTTAAGAGCATACAGGGAACACACTCATTCTTGGGTCTGGGGTCTGGGTTTCCCTATCTGTCTCCCTCCAGATCCCCAATCAGACTCCCCACTGGCACATCTGTAGGGTTGATTATTCAACCGAGTGTCCAAGTCAAGTCCTCCAGCACCCTCTCTGTGAAACCAGTGCTTCATGTCCCTGCTCCAAGTAGCTGACACATATACACACACTTTGAGATTTGATTTTTACACACACCTGGGAAAGGCGGGCACAGATTTACTAACTATGACCCCTTCTGCCCAGACTATAAGGTAATTACACTGCCACCAGACAACCCAAAGCCAGCTACTGTAAGGCTCTTACATGGGTACCCAATTATACTGAGTGAAATTAATATTAATACAAATGGTAATGTTGACCAAACAGCAAGGCTTTCATGAGTGGCCCCAGTGTCACTGAATAAATATAAGTACATTCAAAGGTTAAAATATTGTCTAAAGGACCAGCCACAATGAAAAGTTTAAATATATTTAATAATAAATAATAAAAGAACATGGAAATACTAAATATCTATTTACAATAAACACCAGTGTTTCAAACACAGGAAATATTAAAATAACACAGATGAATAGATTCACACATATACAGAAAACAATACTTAACTAATCACACTATATTTTCCTGACTAATCTAAGGAGGTACTATTCCCTGGTCACTTACTAGTACAAGGCAAGAAGAAGTAGGTGAGAGATCCTTCTATGTCAGGTTCCAAGAAACAGACTGCTCTGAGACTTCAGTCTCACCTAGTATTAAACATTATTTTAGTGATGGATTCCAGAATGACATCACATACATCTGGTCATCTGACTCCTGATTTCCATGCAATCCCCCCATTGCTAGAAACTGCCAGGAATTAGCACCTATGTGTCAATAATACACACACAAAGAGCCTTGCTAAGATCTGCTGCAGCTCCTGGAAGTTATAAAACTATAAAACACCACCACTATTCCTACAGGAGCTAATAAACCATACTTCTTCCAGACATTGTGTCTCTGGCTTCATTCAAAACTATGAGATAACATCTTTATGGCCTAGGCCCACTAATTTAATTTCTTACTATTTCTCAAAGTTAGCTGGAGCTGAGCTTAACCTCTTCTTTTCCAGTATCCTCTGTTAAAACCTATACATTTAAGCAGTTACAATACAGTACAGTCTGATATACATGTATATTTCTTTTCTGTCCAGTAGGGCACACTGTTGATACATTTTTAACACAAGCAACTTTACAAGTATATTTTTAAACACAAGCATCTATACAAATCAGTTTGATATACAAATGGTATATAATTCTTTACAAAATTCCATCCATCTGCTGGCATATGTTACACATCCACTGTCCTACTTCTCCTGGTATAGCTGGCAATACCTCACATTGTCACATATATATATTCTAGTTTCTAATGATATTTATTTAAAGAATAAAATTAAATTCCCATTGTACCCCCATATTACAGTGAGTATAAGACTGAAATTACTAATACTGCAGAATGGTAGGCCCCAAACCGAGGTCAGTGTATTTAAAATAACTGTGAGGCTTTTTTTAAGAATTGATAACTGGATGATTATTTTTTGCAATATTCATCTCTGCCAGTAGATCAATGTTACCTTTTTTACCTTTATTACATTGTATCACTTTAACATATATTAACTGCTCCTCTTACACATTTCTAACTACTATCAAGTAGGAGACACAGAAGAGAAACTTTCCTTTCGATGCAAGGAAGATATTCATGCTTTCAGTGAGTAGGTTCTTTTCTTTATTACAATTTATATAGAGAGAGCTCACAAAACTTAGCATGCTCTAACATTTTGGGCTGTAATAAGTGAACTTTGCTGATTGATATCACTCTGTTTCAATGCTCTCTTTTTTCTGATAGTTACTGTCAGATGAATCCCATAGATGTTTGCCCCCTAAATTAATTCCAGTGCTTCTCTCTGCTTAGTCAGTCAGCAGGACTAGATGTGATGCACATCTGAGCACTTAGCTAAATTTACAATAAAATGCAGGCTTGTGGTAGGGTATGTCAGACACATACTTAAGATACCTGACAGTACCCCTATTGACACATCAGTATGTAATGTGATCATGCCCATAGCTCTCAACCACCTAGTGCATGAAATCTGGATGAAGCCTGACATAACGGAGGGAAAACGGCCCAAAAATAGGGACAGATTTTAAATATCACCCTTTTAAACTTAGAAAGATGTTAGAATAACAGGGTTTGTCTTAAGATGCATTTTGTGAACGATATGAAGTCTGAAACTCTAATGTATGTAATTAGTGGCATCAAACCTGAGAGTATCCCAGTGATATGGCAGAAAACCACACATTTTATGAGGAACAGCCCAACAATATGAGGCAAAAATCTGGACAGTTGAGAGGTATGATTCATGCCTACAAGGTTAATATAAACACAAGGCTCTGCAAAAAACTAAATTACTATAAACAAGTAAAAAGGCTTAAACAAAAAGTTCTGTCTCCTCCATTCTGTGTATAGCCAAGAAACCTTAAAAATTATTATACAACTTGCAGTTGATGCAGAGGGTTAAGGCTATGAGCTGTGGTAGAGGGTTTGATTCCCTCAGCCCTCATTTG
Source organism: Protopterus annectens (assembly GCF_019279795.1). Taxonomy (NCBI): domain Eukaryota; kingdom Metazoa; phylum Chordata; order Ceratodontiformes; family Protopteridae; genus Protopterus; species Protopterus annectens. Next base: position 335,240,870 of record NC_056732.1, read on the forward strand.
CCTACTGTATGACCTTGAGCAAGTCACTTAACCAGACATTGCTCTCAGGTTGCCAATAAAAAGGAATTGTGGGCCTATCTGGATAACAAATAGATATTAATAATTTCTGAAGACAACCTTAAACATTCCACTGTTTAACTTTATGCAACAATTAAAACAAAAACAGTATCTGAACATGTTCTGGAGCACAGATATTGAAAATTATCACAGGTACTAGTACAAAATTAATTTCTTTTAGTGTAGCTTTGTAAGGTATGTCATTTCTAAGACTGACCTCAGTAGATTAAATCAAATTTTCCCCCATAAATCCTCTTGAAGACTGTCTGTCTCAAAGAAACTGTTAAATATCTTTCTGTATGCATGTGTGTGTGTGTGTGTGTGTGTGTGTGTGTGTGTGTGTGTGTGTGTGTGTGTGTGTGGGACTATACACACACACACATATAAATATATATATATATATATATATATATATATATATATATATGTGTCTACTTCAAAATATCAAATGACCACTAGGAAAGGAACCACTTGGTCACCATGGGGAAGTTTGCCCTTTCCCCACAGTAGTGTGATCTCGAAGTTGGTATATTTAGTTAGGGGGGATGTGGGGGGGGTGGAGCCTCCACACTGGGGGAGTGTTGAGGGCAAGGTTCCTCACTTTGGTGGGTTTTACTTGCTTCATTTTGTGTATTTTGGCCTGGTGACCAAGAGGTTCCTTTCCTGGTGAACATTTTCAATTTGAATAAGTGGTCTTTCGATATTTAGAAGTAGACCTATATATATATATATATATATATATATATATATATATATATATATATGTATATACTTGTGTGTATGTGTGTGTGTGTGTGTGTGTGTGTGTGTGTGTGTGCATACTGTATATACACACACACACACACACACACACACACACATACATATATATATATATATATATATATATATATATATATATATAAATCTTTATTTCTCTACCATATTTACTAGTTTTGTTCACCAAAGGTATTTTTGTCACTGTTACTGTACATTATGTGCTGCATGGGTGCGCATACAGAATTGATACATCCTGGTATTGTGTTCTCTTGAGTTTTTTGACCATTTTGAATATTCAGAGTCAGAGATTGAAACCAAGTGAAAAAGCAGTAAAAGAGGCTATTAAACTGCTGTTTTTAGTAACTGCACAGAGTGTTTAATCTTATGATTATTAGACTGAGAGTGAGTGGATAATTGCCATGGCAACAGTGGAATTTTTTTCCACCTAAGAAAACAGCCTTAAAGGGTTCATTTTGATTACAATGTTACACTTCCTTAACACTGATGCCCATATCACTGTTTCAGAAATCTGTCTTCAGCAGCTTGTAGACTAATTCCAAGGCAACAATTATTGCCATTTTTATAAGCCTGCACCATCCCATCAACGTAGTGAAATAGAATGTAGACTGCAGGTTTATAGAAGCTACGCCCAATAAATGTAAGGTATTTTATGCAGTTATTGGGCTTGATTAAAAGAGACATTCCTGCTGACAGAAATTCAGTGTGTGAATCAAAAAAAAAACTTCACTTTCCAATGAGCATGCTTGCTAAGCTGGTAAGTGGTAACACTGCTTCTATTAAGGAGGGAATAGTTCCCTGTCAGCCTTTGCCAGCCCATTGTCTATGCAGAAAACTGTGTACCACCCACTTTATTACGGATGAATACTGGCCATGGATTGTTTCTTAATAAACTGAGTCCAGTTGGCATTCATTAAGAAAATTCTAAACGTAACTGATGTTTTCAAACTGCTTTTTGCAGACTGTAGATGATTTATGCAGCTTTGGGCTGAACACCATAACCTCTGTCTAGAGCTCTAAGGAAAAAAAAAAATATATATATATATATGTTTAAGCAAATGTTATGTTGATACTGGGCTGCCATCCAAAAACATCAGAAGAGGAATGCCACACT
>NC_056732.1:335247817-335445317 GCF_019279795.1 Protopterus annectens
GACTTACTCAACTTATGCAATAGGTAAATGAGGGTTGACAGAATCAAACCCTGTACCACTGGAACTACATCTCACAGACTTAATACTATGCACCCACTGTCAGACTAATAGATCAAAAGGAATAGGTAGTTGCACAGGAGCTGCTGGGAGAGTGTATATTTTACTTCATCTATTGTAATGAAAAACTGTTACACCATTTATTACGGAGAATCTGGCGATTTTCTTAATAAACTGATCCAGTGGCATTCATTAAGAAAATTTAAACGTAATGAGTTTTACTGCTTTTGCAGATTAGTGATTTATGCACTTTGGGTGAAAAACCTCTTTAGAACTCTAAGGCACATGTTTATGTTTAAGAAATGTTATGTTGATACTGGGCTGCCATCCAAAAACATCAGAAGAGGAATGCCACACTTGTGTGCTTCCTGCTGTTCATTCTTTGTACCCCTAAGTAAGCTTTTTGTAATGAAAAGCTTTTATATTCTTACTTTTGTTTTGACAGGAAGTAGTAGCTTTATTTTATCTCCTAAGAGCTGTAGATTTTGAACACATCAAACAAACTGTCTCTTCCTGCTGGAGAAGATGAACGCAGCACCATATACTATGAAAATACATCCACAATGCCTGAAATTAGTCTTTTTTTTTTTTTTTGTTAAATGAGACACACTGAAGTCATTCCAAAAGAGAAAATAAAAGGTTCTTTGCCGAAAGCTTTAGTGTACTGGAATGCATTTCCTTTTAACAACACTGTAACTTCTCCAATAACTCTGCCTTCAGAGACCTGCCATTGCTAAACTTGTTCTCAGTGGACCACTAAACAGGGCCTGTAGTCTTTTATTGGATTTCCTAGAATATAACAAATGCTGACACATAAAGGTGTTGTTGAATGTTGAACCCAAGGAAACTTTTCCACATCATGCTATGTGAATTTGTATGATGAGTGGCCATGTGCAAGGTGTACATGTTTCAGAAAACGCAGCTGCATATCATGGCTAGGACAAATAACGTTTGGCCATACAACATGCTAATAAATGTAGAAGATGCCATGTATGATACTGAGGCAAAACAAGATGGTGGGCTGATTCAAAAATGTTTAAATGCCTCACAAAGTAGTTGTGCCTGCTTTATATTTGAACTCACGCATGTGCAGGGCCAGTGTTAGCATTTGGGGGCCCCCAGCAAATGTCAGTCTACGTATCACTCTGTCACTGTTACCCCTCTTAAGCAATGCCTTGGTTCATGTTGCAAAGTTTGAGTAGTAGTACACATAGACTGACCTATAGCTACAATGCTCGTACATTCCGATAGGCCTGTGTACCACACTATGTTGGCCCATGTTACAAAGTGACATTTACAGTTACTGGCATTTAGTTGCAACAATGATACATTACAACAGCTTTATGTACAGTGCTAGACTTGGGTGAAATGGCACACTAGGCACTGACTACTGTTTCTTGCCCCCCCCCCCCCCCCCCACACACACACACCTACCAGTGATCCCTTCTGTTTTCTTGCATTTTGGGCTCCCACACCATGCACATTACTTTTTTCTTCCTTTTCTCACATTTTGCCTTGCTGTTCAACTTTTTCAAGATGCCATGACTTTCTATATGCTTTGAAGTGCATTTTAAAGTTTTTTTTCTTTTTATGCAACTTTTTCATCCAATGATAACTTGAACAGAAATTTTGATTAAGGAAACAAATTCATTGTTATTGTTGTTCAACATTAGTTTTCCTTGCATACTTTCAACACATCTTTCCTGAACAAAACAATGCAGTAATAACCACTTAGGAAATAACTCAGTTAAGCTAAGACCCCCAAACGTCATATATGATAGGATGCATTTTAGAGTATTTCCCACCCTTTTAATCCAAAGGCCTAAACAAAAATCATGAGTAAGAAAAGAATTTCAGTTTTATTTTTTTTTCTTTCACTGTCAACAAAAGTTGTGCCCAAAGTTTAATGCTCACAGTTGACAAAATAGTATCTCATAATAAAGTAGCAAGACAATTGTTATGTTGTGAGGATACATAGATCCTACCTGGGAATACTGCCTATCTCTCTATCCCCCCCCCCCCCAAAGAAAAAAAAAAAAAAAAAAGAAAAGACAGTCACTGCCTGTGCAATCATCTGGTTCAAATGGCCACAGTTATGCATTTTAAGTGACTGCTCATATATATATATACACACACACACACACACACACACACACACACACACACACACACACACACACACACAAAGGGAAGGCATGCAGACACTGCATAGCAATGAACTCATCCAGCACAAAGCACACTGAGATGGCAATGATTCTTCCTGCTCCATAGTGGCAATGAGCAGTTGCTTACACACATTCTTCCTGCCAAACCACCAAAGATAATCATTTATCATGTGTAAGGGCTATGTTTGTAATGTTAAGTGTAACAAAATATGGCCAGCTTGTTACTTTTAAATAGACTGCAACCACCCCCACCCACACAAGCATAATGGCAGTGTTGATAATGTGTGTGTTAGAAAGTGAAATACATTATTGCCAGCTTATTACTCTTACATTGCATCTCTGTCACACACACATGCACAAACACACACACACACACACACACACACACACACACACACACACACACACACACACACACACACACGTAAATCATAGCAATACTAGTTTTGCATTTATTTCAGCAAATAGCAGTACATTGTGCAACACTGATACTGCCACACCAGATCAGTGACTCTTGTTTAGCAGTCAGACAGGGGTAAGTCATTTGTATTTACTTAATTGAGGAGTAATATATGCATGTTACTGTCCCTGATTTCACAGACCATCACCAATTTTGCCTTAGAATTTTCCTCTCCCCCTCATGAAAAAAAGTTTGATTTGCTGGTAAATGATTTAGGATTACAGACAGGGTAACCATTTGAAATATCAGGACCCTTTACAGTGAGTCCTGAAATACGGAGAATGATTGGCCAAAAAACAGACTAACATATGCTAAGTCCAAGATGACCATTTTCAGGAATATTCCCTTTTCTCTGAGGTATGGCAGTCTTTGAGTTGGTATATATAAGTTTGATGGTGTGGGGGGGGGGTACTGGGGGCTTACCTCCTGTAAACAACAAATTTAAAGAAGAGTAATGTTTGAGATTCAATCTACTCCTGGATTTTCTGTCTTTTTTTTGGTGTGTCAGTACCAGGCATTTCGAATGCCAACATTTCAATAGGAGACTTACAGATAGTTAATAAACCCAGACATCAGATATTTCTGATTGCCCAATAATGCATGTTGATTCAAAATGTGTAATTCTATTAACTTTTTAAATGAATTAGTGTAATATTTAAAATGTGTTCCTGAGTTCTTAAGCCTTTATTCTGCTATTATTTTTGGATTTGTCCAGAATTGTTGAGCAAAAAAGATGAGACTTACAGTATCTAGTACTCTGCCAGTATTTATAAAACTCCTGGAAGGAGAAAAACATCCCTTAAGATCAGAAGCATCAGCTGCTTTTAAAATCCAGGGTAAGCACTAAGATCAGTCACTCTGAGCTGCTGATCTCTAGTGCTTACCTTGCTCATGTTTATTCACTGATTATCAGCTTTATCCTAACAGGACTGTATCACTACCCTGTGCTTTATCCTAACAGGACTGTATCACTACCCTGTGCTTTATCCGAACAGGACTGTATCACTACCCTGTGCTTTATCCTAACAGGACTATATCACTACCCTGTGCTTTATCCTAACAGGACTGTATCACTGCCCTGTGCTTTATCCTAACAGGACTGTATCACTACCCTGTTTTGGTTAAATAGCATAATGAATGAATACATTTTTTTCTCCTAAAAATTCCCTAACCTGTAACAGCTTTTGTGGGGCCTACACACAGTCAAGAATGATTAACAGGGCCACCACAGAGTCATGAATGATTAAAGCACCCCCCCAGCCACAAGTATTGCAGGTGCCTAAAGCTAGCTATGACGATAGTTTTAGTGGCGAGAATATTCACCAGCAGGATTTAATTAAGCTAAGGGCACTTTGTCAATGGTAAAATATTTAATGAAATTGTGAAACCTGTTATTTGAAAAACACTGTTGCTATAACCAGAGGTAGCTTTCAGGAGTTATTAATCCACCTGGTTTAACATGTACACATGATTTTTGTACCAACTTTTCTTGGTTTGACTGACATGTTACACAACATCAAAATAAGATAACTTGCTTTGGTTGGTGGTCCCCATTGACCACAGGGTTCACTGGAGCCTAAAGCTGACTATGGCCATATGCCCTTGTTCAGATGGAGTACTCTGGGGGGGGGGGGGGGGGGGGGGGGGGGGGGGGGGGTTTTTTTTTTTTTTTTTTTTTTTTTTTTTTTTTTTTTTTTTTTTTTTTTTTTTTTTTTTTTTTTTTTTTTTTTTTTTTTTTTTTTTTTTTTTTTTTTTTTTTTTTTTTTTTTTTTTTTTTTTTTTTTTTTTTTTTTTTTTTTTTTTTTTTTTTTTTTTTTTTTTTTTTTTTTTTTTTTTTTTTTTTTTTTTTTTTTTTTTTTTTTTTTTTTTTTTTTTTTTTTTTTTTTTTTTTTTTTTTTTTTTTTTTTTTTTTACCAAAGTATTCAGGCTGACGCCCGGGTCAAGGGTACGCTGTCCTCGGTCGGAATACCAAAGTATGCGCCGGTCAAGGCGCTTAAAACTGACATCAGGACGTCAGGGTACAAAAGCGCATGACCGACGTCATTTCCTCAGTCTTTTTTGCCGCATGGTCCGATGCAGAAGCAGCGTTGCAAGTGCCGTTCGGCGTTCTGAAATTTTTCGAATTTGGAGTTTCAGACCGAATCCAAGTTGGCTAAGTACCCCGTTGGGGAATATTTTGGTTTTTTCTTGCCTCAGTGTTTTACCGGATGTCAGAAAAAGTGAATAACTGTATTTCTTGTGGGAAACAGATACCGCATAGGGATTATCATTCTTTGTGTATTCCTTGTTTGGGGCCTGAGCACGACGTTGTTGGGTGTCGCTTTTGTGCTAGGTTCAATAAACGCACTATTAAGCGAAGGTTAGATTGTGCTAGGCTGGTCTTTGGGAAGCGGTGCAATTATAATATGCCGTCGGATTCTCCGGCGCCCGCTTCTGCGAAGAAGCGCAAAGACAAAGCAGCTAAACCCAGGCAAGATGAGTCGTCCGTTCCGGACGCCGGTTCTTTAGAGGCTTCAGTGGAACCGGTGGTTCCGATGGAGACTTCTCTGGAGTCTCAGGGGGAGACTTTGATTTTGCAGGAGGTGGTCTCTCAGGAGGCAGGTCAGGCTGAAGGGGCTTCTCAAGTTACTGTACTCCCCTCCCTTCCTAGGGTGGTTAGGCCTTCTCCTTCTGTTTCCAAGGCTTCTCCCAGAGGCAGGCCAGTTTTAGCTTCTGTTGGTGTCACTCCTAGTTCAGCAGGGTCTGTGCCTAAGAAGCACATGCTTAAAATGGCAGAAGATTTGATTACTCTGATTAGAGGTTCTTTGCCCCCTCCTGATAAGAGGCCTAGGGTGGAGCCAGAGTTGGGAAGTTTTGAGCAGGCTTTGGATGTTTCAGAGTCTTCAGCTGAAGACTTGCAGGAGTATTCTCCTTATTCTGATTCTGGTGCAGATGATTCCACTCCTTCTGCTTCTCCTCCAGAGGATTTTTCTTTTTCAGAGACACTTCATTCTATGAGGGAACATTTTAAGTGGGAAGGTCAGGACTTCTCTGATTCTAGGAAAAGGCTTAGGGAGTTTTTGCTGTTACCCCAGCATAGGCCCTTGGCTATACCCCCTGTTCTGGATGTTGTGGAAGATGTGTTTGCAGAGGCTTCACCTGATTCTCTGCCTCCTGCTCCTATTAAACCGGATAGGTATTACAGGGTGCCTGAGGCTCATAAATATCTTTATAAGAGTCCTAGGGCGGACCCAGAAACTATTAGTCAGGGACCTAAGGGTGTCAAGGCCTCTGTTGTAAAAAATCCGGTTCCTCTAGATAAAGAAGCCAGAGCTTTGGATAGATGGGGAAAAAAGGTCTATACATCTTCTACCTTAGCTATGAGGGCTTTGAATTGCCAGTTTCATATGTTGAAATATCAAAACTTTCTTCTTTCTCAGTTGAAGTCTAAGGTGGATGCTCTGGCGGAAGGCATTGAGTGTAAAGAATTACAAGATTTGGTGCATGTCTCTGAACAGGTGGGTAAGCATTCATTACAGTGTGGTTTTGATGCTGTGCAGGCCTCGTCTAGGGTGGCTGCCACTGGCTCAGTTCTTCGCAGGCACGCCTGGCTGAAGGATCAGAATTTATCTGACCATGTTAAGACAAGGATTTTGGATGCTCCTTTGCAGTCTGATGTGTTGTTTGGTTCACCTGTGGAGTCAGTCTTGAAGAAAATGGAAGACAAGGCTAAGTCTATGCAGGCTGTTAAAGATTTTTTGCAAGTTCAGCCTCCGAAGTTTAGTAGGAATTGGCCTGCTAAGGGGTGGACGTATCCTTCTTATGACTCTCAGTCTAGGGGTAGATCTAGACGAGGTAGGGGCAGAGCTCAGAGTTCTTTCAGGCCTAGAACAGGGAGTTCACCTGCACAATCTTCGGGTGAGGGCAGGGGCCAGTCCTTTCGTAAACAGGCCCAATGACCTACTTTTCAGCTGCCAGATCCTTCTTGCCTGGCAGCACCTTTGGGAGGAAGGTTAGCACTCTTCAAGGAAAATTGGATGTTGATTACCCAAGACAAATGGGTATTGGATATCATACACCAGGGTTACAAGTTTTATTTCCATACCTTGCCTCCTTTCAAAGGCATGCCGGACGTTCCTCCTCAGCAAAGACTAGAGGCTCACAAACAAATTTCTCTACTACTTCAAATAGGGGCCATACAACCGGTCCCTCTGCCAGAAGTGGGCCTAGGATTTTATTCTCGCCTGTTTCTAGTACCAGGCATTTCGAATGCCAACATTTCAATAGGAGACTTACAGATAGTTAATAAACCCAGACATCAGATATTTCTGATTGCCCAATAATGCATGTTGATTCAAAATGTGTAATTCTATCAACTTTTAAATGAATTAGTGTAATATTTAAAATGTGTTCCTGAGTTCTTAAGCCTTTATTCTGCTATTATTTTTGGATTTGTCCAGAATTGTTGAGCAAAAAAGATGAGACTTACAGTATCTAGTACTCTGCCAGTATTTATAAAACTCCTGGAAGGAGAAAAACATCCCTTAAGATCAGAAGCATCAGCTGCTTTTAAAATCCAGGGTAAGCACTAAGATCAGTCACTCTGAGCTGCTGATCTCTAGTGCTTACCTTGCTCATGTTTATTCACTGATTATCAGCTTTATCCTAACAGGACTGTATCACTACCCTGTGCTTTATCCTAACAGGACTGTATCACTACCCTGTGCTTTATCCGAACAGGACTGTATCACTACCCTGTGCTTTATCCTAACAGGACTATATCACTACCCTGTGCTTTATCCTAACAGGACTGTATCACTGCCCTGTGCTTTATCCTAACAGGACTGTATCACTACCCTGTTTTGGTTAAATAGCATAATGAATGAATACATTTTTTTCTCCTAAAAATTCCCTAACCTGTAACAGCTTTTGTGGGGCCTACACACAGTCAAGAATGATTAACAGGGCCACCACAGAGTCATGAATGATTAAAGCACCCCCCCAGCCACAAGTATTGCAGGTGCCTAAAGCTAGCTATGACGATAGTTTTAGTGGCGAGAATATTCACCAGCAGGATTTAATTAAGCTAAGGGCACTTTGTCAATGGTAAAATATTTAATGAAATTGTGAAACCTGTTATTTGAAAAACACTGTTGCTATAACCAGAGGTAGCTTTCAGGAGTTATTAATCCACCTGGTTTAACATGTACACATGATTTTTGTACCAGCTTTTCTTGGTTTGACTGACATGTTACACAACATCAAAATAAGATAACTTGCTTTGGTTGGTGGTCCCCATTGACCACAGGGTTCACTGGAGCCTAAAGCTGACTATGGCCATATGCCCTTGTTCAGATGGAGTACTCTGTGCATTTATGTAAAAGGTTACTGCAGCCATAGCAAATCTGCATCTGCAGGAGGTTCTAAATTGCAGCTGCTCTGCCTGATGGTGTGCAACGCCATCCCCGGAGGAGCTGGGTAATCTGACAACTCATAACATTTCATGCCCTCCACAATACCAACATAGTGGACTGGTACCGTGTTGACAGGTACACCATGCAACAAATCATGGAAATATGCTGGTTTCATCTGCAGCCCCATTGGGAGCCACAGAGTACCTGTCCCAGTGGATACAAAGGTATGTGTGGCTTTGCATATGTTAGCTACTTGGAGATTTCAGCAACATATTGAGAACACAGTGGGGGTATCTCTGTATCTGCCTCCAGAACACTCCATCAGTTTCTTGATGCCATGTTTCAGCATGTTGGGAAGCATATGTGGTTCCCACATACCCCGGAGGAGACAGCCAACCCCATGGAGGAGTTCTTGATAAAGCCTGTTTCCCTGAGGTACTGGGCTCCATAATCTGTACCCACATTGAAATAAAGGCCACACCTGGTGAACTGGGAAGGAGATATGTGAACTACAAATGGTACCATTCCATCAAATGCCAGGTGGTCTCTACTGTACAGGGTGACATGTGACCTGTACCAACAGTTTGCAAGGGGCAACTTATGACAGGAGCATCTTGTTGGCTCATAGCACCCATCAGAAATCCACATAATCAAACAGACCATACAACCATGTACTTTTGCAAACAAGAAACATTATAGAATATGTGTCTAGGCTGCTGAAAGCACACTTTCACTGTCTAGTTTTTTTGGGGGGCAGTATGACCCTGCCACATGTCCCAAAATACTAACTGTGTTTGCAGTATTACACAATATGGTCCCATTCGACTATACACACATGGTTGAACAGCAAAACATCAAGACCAGAAGAGCAAACCCCCCCCCCCCCCCCCCCCCCCCCCCCCAAAAAAAAAAAAAAAAAAAAAAAAAAAAAAAAAAAAAAACACAAAATGGTTTGGATAGTAAAAGGCTATACATCACCTTACATGGGAATTGCCAGTTTCATATGTTGAAATATCAAAACTTTCTTCTTTCTCAGTTGAAGTCTAAGGTGGATGCTCTGGAAGGCACTGAGTGTAAAGAGTTACAAGATTTGGTGCATGTCTCTGAACAGGTGGGTAAGCATTCATTACAGTGTGGTTTTGATGCTGTGCAGGCCTCGCCTAGGGTGGCTGCCACTGGCTCAGTTCTTCGCAGGCACGCCTGGCTGAAGGATCAGAATTTATCTGACCATGTTAAGACAAGGATTTTGGATGCTCCTTTGCAGTCGGATGTGTTGTTTGGTTCACCTGTGGAGTCAGTCTTGAAGAAAATGGAAGACAAGGCTAAGTCTATGCAGGCTGTTAAAGATTTTTTGCAAGTTCAGCCTCCGAAGTTTAGTAGGAATTGGCCTGCTAAGGGGTGGACGTATCCTTCTTATGACTCTCAGTCTAGGGGTAGATCTAGACGAGGTAGGGGCAGAGCTCAGAGTTCTTTCAGGCCTAGAACAGGGAGTTCACCTGCACAATCTTCGGGTGAGGGCAGGGGCCAGTCCTTTCGTAAACAGGCCCAATGACCTACTTTTTCAGCTGCCAGATCCTTCTTGCCTGGCAGCACCTTTGGGAGGAAGGTTAGCACTCTTCAAGGAAAATTGGATTTTGATTACCCAAGACAAATGGGTATTGGATATCATACACCAGGGTTACAAGTTTTATTTCCATACCTTGCCTCCTTTCAAAGGCATGCCGGACGTTCCTCCTCAGCAAAGACTAGAGGCTCACAAACAAATTTCTACTACTTCAAATAGGGGCCATACAACCGGTCCCTCTGCCAGAAGTGGGCCTAGGATTTTATTCTCGCCTGTTTCTAGTACCAAAGAAAGGAAACACGTGGAGACCAATTTTGGATTTATCTATCCTCAACACATATCTGGACATTCCCAAGTTCAAAATGTTGACGCTTACAACAGCTTTTACCTCTGCTGGGCAAAGATCACTGGATGGTGACTCTGGATCTCAAGGAGGCTTACCTTCATGTTCCTATCAGGCCCAGTTGCAGGAAGTATCTGCGCTGGCTGGGACTTCACATTATCAGTTCTCTGCATTGCCCTTTGGCTTATCTACTGCACCAGAGTGTTCACGAAGGTTCTGGCTCCAGTGGCAGCTTTCTTCAGGCTCAGAGGAATACAGATCTATCCTTATTTGGACGATTGCCTGATTCTGGCCCCAGAAAAGACGAACTTCTTCATCATTTACAGTATGTGATGGCAGTGTTAAGATGCCTGGGGTATTCTGTGAACAAATAAAGTCCAGTCTAGTACTCTCTCAGGACATGTGCTTTCTGGGTGTGAGACTGAATACAGCATCCCAGATGGCCTTTTGACCCCGGACAAACAAAAGAATCTTTCTCTTTCCATCAGTTGTCTCGTCAGTCCAGGCTGACTGCGAGGACAGTCCCTCAAGCCTTGGGGTTCATGGCATCTTGTATTCTGGTACTTCCCAATGCCAAACTGCATATGAGGAAGCTACAATGGTATCTCAAGAATGTATGGACACAGCACTGCCAAGATTTGCACACTGTCATTCAGATAATACCTTGCATTCAAAAGGAATTTTGTGGTGGGCTCGGGACTGTCACTAAAACAAGGGACCCTCTGTGACCCGCCAGAGGCGAGACAGATTTTAACGACAGATGCCACAGACAAAGCTTGGGGAGCTCATCTAAATGGAAAATGGGTACAAGACGCGTGGCCTGCCAGACTTCACATCTACATATCAACTTGAAGGAGATGTTAGCAGTCCAATTTACATTGATGGCTTTCAAGGATTTACTTCTTCCAGGGCAGGTGTTGATTCAAACAGACAACACAACTGTCATGTGGTACATCAACAAGCAAGGGGAACACATTCTTATCCTCTATGCAGACAAGCAATGATTTTGTGGGAGACTGCTCTCACTTTGCAAACAAGAAACATTATAGAATATGTGTCTAGGCTGCTGAAAGCACACTTTCACTGTCTAGCTTCAGTCAGTGGTAGCCTGCAGTATGACCCTGCCACATGTCCCAAAATACTAACTGTGTTTGCAGTATTACACAATATGGTCCCATTCGACTATACACACATGGTTGAACAGCAAAACATCAAGACCAGAAGAGCGAACCCCGACAGTATTGAATCAATGGCAGCAGAAGAAAATATTATACACCTTACTCTATGTCTATAGCACGTGAACACAGGTTCATAAGTAATTACTAGGCTTGCAGTCCAGCGGGCCATAGAGGACCCAATTCCAAATTTCCAATTGCCCTCCCCCCAAGTACTTTCAAGTTAAGTGACTTACTCAACTTATGCAATAGGTAAATGAGGGTTGACAGAATCAAACCCTGTACCACTGGAACTACATCTCACAGACTTAATACTATGCACCCACTGCCAGACTAATAGACCAAAAGGAATAGGTAGTTGCACAGGAGCTGCTGGGAGAGTGTATATATATATATATATATATATATATATATATATATATATATATATAAAATGTCTTGCTTTCAGTATTAACAGTAGCAGGGATTCATTCAAAAATGTACTGCTTTCATACATCAGTGCTACTGTTATCATTACTACCATAGTTAAAACGTAATAGTCTGACTGCTCAATGTAATTAGTGCGTTTCTGTATTCACCCTCCTGTTTAGGTGGAAAACCAAGTTAAGATGTTAAGGCACTGCTTTCATGTTGTGAGGATGACTGTGGGTTTATCCCCCCACCGCAAATCCTGACAAGTATTCTAGTTTATTTTTCTGTCTCATTAGCATAACTGGACCATTACATGGGCAAAAGCGTGTATAATATCATTAGTATTGCTTTAGCGAAAATGTTGCAGTATAAATTATAAAGTATTCCTGCACCTTTCATCTGTGAGTGAAATATACAGCGGCATGTTTTCTTATACATGCACAGTATTATCAGGCATCACTACTGCATCTCTGACAAGTCACCTGTTGTCATGTCTGAATAGCTCAGCATATTAATCCTCTATCTGTTAGACTGTTCTTAATAATGGCTGTAGGTTCAGGTCTACCGTGCATTTGTAAATACTAAGAGTCTGGTAAAAGAGATGAGTATTTTTGTCAGATGATTTATATTGTTATGTTTAATTGTATCAGCACAGTAATCACTGCAGTTTTTTACTGTATTTGTATTTCTCTTCCTTCATCCTCTTTGTCACTACCCTTTCTCTTACATACATTTATTTTGTTTATCATTTTGTTTCTCTCCATCTGTGTTATTATTATATGCAGCAACTCAACAAACTGCTCCTATCCCACTGGCATGGCCTGTCAGCCCACCACCAGAAGGCAGCATGAGTGCAACTAAAGCCACCAGAATCCCCAAGCGCTTCAGGGTCCCAGCCTGCTACCATTGGCTCCACACCTCCTGCCCTACCTGCACCACCTGCTTCTGGTAGTTCTGAACCTGATCCTAGTACAGATGTATCTGCTGGTAGCAGTGCGAATATACATGACATCTTTGTCACCAGTTGGCAGCTAGCAGAGTTTGTCGGGGATATCATCAGCAGAAGTTTAGATGCCAGCATCAGCCACATGGAGACCATACTCTGATAATTCAATGAGTCATGTCCTTGCCCAGCACTGACTTCACCTTCTGAGCCAGGACCCAGTGGTGACATTAGCCAGTATGACCAGTAATCTCCCACTGGATCTTAAATGCCAAAGACTGTAGCTGCAAATACCCAGTTCTATACCCCCAACCTGGTGTTCCCCTTCCTTTTGCGTCCATGCCCACCCCTGCTAACTTTACGGTCCTCCTCTCACTATTATCTTCCCACTGTTTGTCTGATATCGCCTTCACTATTTTGACCCCCCCCCCCCACTGTGTACTCTATCCCTCATTGGATTAACCTACACTCTGTCAGTCATGAGTGTCTTTCCCTGCTACCTAACCTAATCCTTTTATTGCCCTCTTACTTCTCTTACATCCTTCCCCAGCCTTCTCATCTCTTCATAAAAATGGGCACCTGCACCACAGCAACTCTATCTTGCTCATTCCTTATTTGCTTACCTTTTGTTCTACCCTTTTCTTGTTTCCCCTTTAAATCTCTTTCATATGCTCTTATTTTTCAACCTTTAATCTGGTCAGAATATATATATCGAACACACCATGTGCATGCCCAAAATAGTTTCTAAATTGCTTATCGTTTGGGATGGTCATGCTGTGCATGCCAGGTCACAAAGAGCACCGTTGATGCTTATGTACAACTGCTGAAATATGACACGATTCATTGTATAGCAACAATGAAGTGTAAATCTATACTGTGTCATATTTATATTGCCCTTGGCATCAGTTGTACAAATATGCTGAGCATTTTGAGCAGTAGTTATCAAATATGAAATAGGGTAAAGCTCACTCCTTTAGTTTGGCTGCTTCCATGGCCCAGTTTATTTACAGAGTGATTTGTTGAGTATCATCGTGGAGGATTCTATTCACCTCAGAGTTGTATGATTGTGTTTTACTTTTATGCTTCCAATCTGCAAATGTTTAATCAGAAATGTAACCCTAATCTGGTGCCGATGTCACAGTCAGTAAATCATCTTCAGTATAAATGAAATGTGTGGGTCACATTTGGGTTGCATGGCTAGGCTTATAAGGATCCTACTAGCCATTAGCCTAGTAAACACCTATGAACCTATAACACTCATCTGATATGTGCTTCCCTGACACCCTCAATGAGACTCTTGCTATGGCTCAGGGTATAATGTAACTGGGCAGAGCTGATGGTTTAAATCATATCAAGGATGAATAATAGTTTTTATTATGACATGTATATCGTGATACAGGTGCACTGATAAAACTCTGATAAAGTCCAAGCTGGTGTAGGTTGATACATAATGTTAGTTTACTGTATCTTTTATATACTGTGTGAGTTTCACATGTTCTAAGTTCAAGTGTTTCAGATTGATATTTGTGTGCACGTGTCATACCTCCTTCTCCATTGTGTTCTGCACCCCTGCGTTGGCCAGTAGCTCTCTTTGCAGTCGTCTGTCTGTTTCTGTTGCACTACTACCTCTGCACTCCATCCTTAGCCATCCTGCCCTTACGCCCTTCTGTAAAACACATGTCTGCATATCTTTTGTCGTGAGTTACCTCAATAGATCAGCACCTGGGCACTACCATCTGTGTGCACAGTTTTGCAATAAATTAGGCTGTCATGCATGGCCAATGTTTATTGGACAGTGGGCTGGTTTAACACAATCCTCCCATAGGTCAGTACTATGGTCATGGTAGGGAACTGCTCCTTGTGCATACTGGCCTTGCTGTATGCATTGCTAATGAGCTTCAGTGCTCATCTTGCATGCATTGTAAACAGTGTTGCCTGGTCGTGATCATGAATGTGTCACATGCATTGTAAACAGTGTTGCCTGGTCATGATCGTGAATGTGTCGCATGCATAGTAAACAGTGTTGGCTGGCCACAGTCATGAAAGTGATGTTTCTGAATCCCTGAGTATGTATTTGCCTACAGAAATTAATGTTGACTTTGAATTTTAGGCTGCTATGAAGTTTTGATTTAAAATGCAAATACACAGCATGAGTGGGTGGCACTTTTCATATGGAAGTAAGTGTACTCCAAAACTTAAAAAGGAACTTGGTGTGTTGGGATGTATACTCTATCCTTTCTCCAGAATGGATTCTTGCATGTTAATACAAGCTAAAGTATACCATTATGAATTATCTGTACTTAAGAAAAAGATGCAGACAAAGACAGTAATATCATAGAAAAAGATGTAAAGACGTGTTTACCTATCACCTACCATTGTTGGATGCAGAACAGTATCATACTCGCAGCCCACTGGACAGAGGTAACAAACGTAGCCACTTGACTGCTGCTAGTAAGACCTGAGAGATTATCCAGGAGAAAGTAAAGTGGATGGGAGTAGCTGGTTAAGTCTTTACAGTAAGGCAAGCTGCAGTCAGGTGTAATGTCACTTAAAAATGTTTTTTGACAGATGGATGGTAAGGACAAATATTCAGGGTTTTGCCTGAGATGTGAACCTACCAGTTTATTTTGCTTGTTTTTTCTCTAGAGGCAACAATAAAGAACTCCTGTTTCCAGTGCTTAAATGGGGGGGCAGAACTCTGCTGCAATATGGCATGCCATACTGGAGTGACTTGTCATAAAAGTGACACCAAATGGACTGATGTAGCACTCACTGCAGAAATATCAAAGCATTTACTAGCAGTGAAATCACACTGATCATTAAGCTAAGAGAAGGTTTGGGTCATGATATTGACAGCTAAATGGCAGTCATTCTAGACACCCATCGGCATCTCTAAAGACTAAAGTTCACCTGAATTTGGTGAGATTGCAGATGTAGGGCAGCGGTTAGAAGACCCTAATATTCTTTACTATGTTCTTTGCACAATGCCACTTTTAGTAAAGCAATGTGTCCTACTGTATGTGT
This sequence comes from Protopterus annectens, assembly GCF_019279795.1. NCBI lineage: Eukaryota > Metazoa > Chordata > Ceratodontiformes > Protopteridae > Protopterus > Protopterus annectens. The sequence goes on from NC_056732.1 coordinate 335,263,353, forward strand.
GTAGTCAACATAAAAAGAAAAGAAAAAGAAAACTAAAAAGTGTTGGGAATATAAATGCACATATATTCCAACAGTGAATCCAATGTGAGTTCAAACACTATTTATACTTGTGTCATTGGGTCCTTATATATAACCTGCATTAATTTACATGTTTCCAGGATTTAGAACAATGACAAGGCTGCACAAATCAACTTTCTTGAGATCTTGTCATATGCTTTCTCCAAGTCTATGAATGCACCATGGACTCTTTCCTCATCTGCATTTTTTTCTCCACTTTTTGTCTCATTGCAGACTTTATGTCTGTTGTACTGAATCCTGATTTGGATCTGAACAGGTTATTTCCCATCATTCTTTCTACTAGTCTGCATATTTTTTTATCAGTCACCCTCTCCAGCACTTTCATGCAGTGTGTCAAGAGACTGATATATCTGTGCTGGGTACTGTTTTAAATGTTCCCCTTTGTTCTTGTACACTGGACATAGAATGCTTATTCTTCAGTGATATGGAATACCTCTTTGTCTCCATATTGGAATGAGTATCATTAGAAGGCATTTCTCTCCTAACTCATCCAACACTTTGAGCATGTATGTTATGACTTCATCTCAGCCTGCTGTTTTCCCTGACTTCATTTCCCTTAATGTTGTTTTCTAAGCTGGGTTTTTCATACTCCTTCACTGTAGGCTGTACATGAGGCCATGCAGCATCTGTTGGGTTTTCTTCATTCAGAGGATGCTGAAAGCAGACTTTCCATCTGTCTTTGATATCCTCCATATTGGTGAGTAGATTGTTGCTGGCATCTCTTATGAATTGTATACAGCAGTGATTTATAGGACTATGGAAGGGAGAACGTGTATGCCTGGCCCAAAGAAAAAAAAAATTACAATAAGCTCTTTGATTTACACAGCAAGGTCCTACCGGACCAAAAAGAGGAACTTTTCTGCCATGTTACCTTGTAAGGTCCAGAGTTTCTTCTCTGCCTGACAATATTAGAAGTGAGTCCTTGAGTAATAGTAATTTTGACTCTGGAACTGACAACAGTGACATTGTACAAGCCAGTAAGCACTCTGATATTCTAATGAGACTTGAACCCTTTACCGGACAACAGGCAATGAGTACCAGAAGGAGGAGGAAACAAAATATACTCAGGGAATTCTCTGTTGCCCTGAATGTTAAGTGACTGAGGTGAAAAATATTAATCATTTAGTGATCAATATTTCAAGTAAACATTTATCAGAGGCACAAACTGATATTTTAATTAAAGGTTTGAAGTTTATACCTAGTAAAACTGTTGGGGAAGAGGTTATTGTAAATGGACTTAAGTCATTTTGTAAAATGTTGAATTTAAAATGCTAGTTTTGGTCAGTAATAAAACAGAAGTAAGCGAGGCTTTTGATTCTTCCCATTCAGATATGGGAAGTCTAATTTTAGTCCACCTTATAACACTCTTGAACGTTTGGTCATGAAAGATTTACATTTTGGAAAACATGCTTTGTTTAAGAATGCAACAATCTTACTTATGAACAAAGATGTGTCCTTCATAAACTATAAAATGATTACTCTACAGCCATTGTTACAGCAGACAATGGTGGTATAGTGGTCATTAGGGATAAAACTGATTATGACCAAGACGTTTTTAGACAGTCGGGAGAGTCTGACACCTTATGACTCTACACCCATATTTAAGAAGGAAATAGATAAACTTTTCATTTATGCTGAACAACGTAACATTATTTCGATACATTTGAAACTTGAGTTAACTGTGACTAATCCTACTCCACATATTTTTACGTCTTACCTAAAATTCAAAAGAATATAACTACCCCTTATCCAAAGACCCATTGTTGCTAGCAACTGATCCATTATAGAACCTTTATCAATGTTTCTTGGAAAAAGTTCTAAATCATTACCGGAATGTTTCATGTAGAATTAAGGACACCACCAACTTTTTATTTTAAATACGAGACATCTTTATTAAATTATCACTTATGAAATAGGCAATCATACATTTATATAAATGAAAACAAACCATATTAAAATATTTTAGTTGCAAACATTATACATCACTTATAAGCTTTCCAGTCATTGTCAAACATTAGATAGCTCATTCAAATCCTGCCTTCTTTTAAACCTCATTCCTCCAAAACATTATTTTGCATGTATTGTTCTGACAATTCCCATTTTTTTCCATGTAACGTGCTCCTACCCTTTTCTTAAGATCCCATTTCCAGTTGTTTGATCTCGTTACTATACTCACAACTTCTAGTATAGTTGGTTTAGACTTTGATTTCCATTTTCTAGTAATTGCTTTTTTGGCAGCCACCATAATTAGACTCAGGAAGGCCTTACTTTGTCTAGGAAATTCTGATTCTGTATCATAGTTCAAAAATCATTTCCTTAGTTATACCAAATTGCTGACCCAGTATTTCTGATAGAGTGGTGTACAGGGAATTTTTTAAGTCTACCAGTTCATTACACACCCAGAAAATGTGTTCAGTTACCTCATTCTTTCTCATCACACCTCCAACATTTGCTATCTACCCGATGAAAAATTAATTGGCGTCAACTTGAGGTATAAAAAATACCTATGTAAACACTTCCAAGAAAAGATCCAAAATAGACTTTGTTGCATATTTGGGAGGCATACATATATCCCCACATTGTTTCTTTGTGAATTGCTTATCCAGATTATCGTCCCAATCTTTTCTAATCTCCTCTGATTTAATTATGTAGTCATAATGCAGTATTTTATATGTTCTACTAATTATCCCTTTTCAACAGCAGCTTCTGTTCTAGATTCTATAAAACGCTACCAGTGTTGGACTTTTTCTTAGGATTCCCGTTACTTTCTCCTTGCTTGTACTCTAATATCAGTCCTTGATAGGGAAGGCAATCTCTAGACTGCAGTCTAAATAAATTCTTGGCCTCTTCCAATGATGTTATCTTTCCCTGTCTAAAGGACACCACCAACTTTATTCAGCTGATTAGTAAGGTATAGGTGGAACAGGTGGAACAAACTTATCTTTTACATACTTTATATATAAATATTTTGTATGCTACCAATCAGGGTGGGCTACCAGCATTAGATTTTTAGTTAACAGAACTGGACAAATAATCTTTTGACTTCAGTGATTTTATTTGTTTCTTTAAGGCCTTCTTCTTTTTCTCTTACCTGGCAGCTCCATCCTTCTCCCAATATACCCAGCATCCCTCCTCAGCACATGTCCAAACCAACGCAATCTTGCCTCTCTGGCTTTGTCTCCAAACCGTCCAACCTGATCTGACCCTCTAACATACTCATTTCTAATCCTGTCCATCCTTGTCACCCCAATGCAAATCTTAACATCTTTAACTCTGCCACCTCCAGCTCTGATTCCTGTCTTTTTGTCAGTGCCACAGTCTGCAACACTTATAACACAGCTGGTCTCACTACCATCTTGCAGACCTTCCCTTTCATTCTTACTGGTAACTGATAAGTCATGCATAACAGATGTCAAACTCTCAGACTTCTTTTTCTTTCTTCTTTCAGATACTCCTATTAGGGGTTGCCACAGCAGAACTCTAGTCCGCTAATGATTGGCAGTAGAGTTTTATGTGCTGGCTTGCCGGTATATATATATATATATATATATATATATATATATATATATGTATGTATATATACACATACATACATCTATATACAGTAGATATAAAAGGTTTACACACCCCTGTTAAAATGCCAGACTTTTGTGATATAAAAAAATGAAACAACAATAAATCATTTCAAAACTTTTCACACTTTTAATGTGACCTATAACCTGTAAAATTCAATTGAAAAACAAACAAATCTGTAAGGAGAAAAAAATTTAAAAAAATTAAAAATGTACAATACGCTGTTTACATAAGTGTGCACACCCTTAAACTAATACTTTGTTGTGTGTGCACACCCTTAAACCAATACTTTGTTGAAGCACCTTTTGATTTAAAGTCAAAATAAATATTTTTCTGTGCAAATACTACCCATGCAGTCTTTTTAATAAGAATCCAATATACAAGGCTAACAGAAAACTCAAAGCCTTGCTAAAGCAATTCTGCCATAAAAAGTTCATAAAAAGTTCTACATACAAGGCTTACAGAGGGAACCAAAACCTTGTAAAAAATTCAAACACATCCAATTCCTTTGTCTATTCAGACCAGTCTTCAAATCTTCAGGTGGATGAGTAAATAAAACGAAACAAAACTGTATCCAAACAGTTTTATTAAACAAACAAGAGAGTAGGTGAGCGCTTTCGCTGTGTAGCTTTGTCATACCATATAGACTACATTCAGTATTCCACTATGTATAGAGAGAATGCACATGAATCTAATCATCATTAAATCAAACTATTAAGACAATTGATTCTTAAAGAAACAAAAGCCACATAGTACTTAAAAATAATACTTAAAGTGCTTCTTCATTTATAAAAATTGCATATGTAAGTATGCTTCTAAGAAAATACACTATTCTTATATCAGAACATATATAAATATACATATATATCAACTAAAACCTAAAAAGCTTAAAACACAGCATAAAACAAGGTAATCAAAGCTTTACCTAACAACTGCATTAATATTTGAACCTCCTACTTTTTAATTTTGGTTTTAATGGGATTTTATCATTCAATCCAGGGGTATTATGTGCTTGCAGTCTAATGATCCAATCTGTCTCTAGCTCTTCTGTCCGGTTTCTTATATCCCCTTCTCTCTGACTAGGCATATTAATTTGCATGATCATAAAACTAAAAACATGTTCTGGGCCTTCTTTTAGTACATGCTTAGAAAGAGCATTAACTTCAGACTTCATTCTAATTTGATATATGTGCTCTCTAATCCTATTTTTTAATTTTCTATCAGTTTTACCTACATAGAATGCGTTGCATTCCATGCAGGTAGTCAAGTATACTAAATGCCCAGTATTACATGAACCACTTACTCTAAAAGTATACACTTTGGAAGTAACGGGGTGTACAAACATATTTGTTATACTAATATATTTACAAAAGTTGCACCTACTGCATCTTAAGGTCCCACTGTAATTTGTTATTCTTTGTGTGTTATTATTGGGAAAACATAAAAGCCTGTGTAAGTTCTTCTTATTCTTAAAAATATACCTGGGGCAATCACCTACCAAGTCCTTTATATCAGGATCAATTGTTAGTATGTCCCAGTGTTTACTTAGAACTTCTTTAATTGAATTAATATCCTGCGTATAAAACAAAGTGACTTTCTGTTCATTCCTACCTTCCCTATCAGTTGTTTTCTGAGAATTCCTATAGTAACTACTACCTCTTCCTGAGAAGTAAGGACATGCCCTGCTTCTCCTATCTCGTCCAACATTCTCAAAACATTCAGCAATCTCTCTATTATAATTACGTGCTAACAATCTCTTACTTAGATTCTCCAACTCTATTTCATAGTCACTCTGTGCCGGGTTCAGTCTTGAGGCTCTCATCGCTTGCCCTTTTATAATATTTGAAAAAACATATTTAGGGTGCATAGTATTTCTACTCAGCAAAGTGTTTTTATAACAATTCTTTCTATAAACCCCAGTGTTATAACTTCCATTACTCAGACGCTGCACCAGTACATCTAGAAAGGGAATATTATCTTTGGAGCTAACCATGGTAAACTTTAAAAAAGATGAAGAAGAATTCATCTCATTATAGAATAGGCTCAATTCCTCTACTGACCCATCCCAGAGAAAAAACAAGTCATCTACGAATCTCTTGTAGAAAATGACATTTGTTCGAAACTTGTCTAACTTAAAAAGGCTCTCCTCCTCCCATACCGCCATAACTAGGTTGGCGTAGCTATTGGCACATGAAGTGCCCATAGCTACGCCATCCCTTTGTAGATACAGGCTACGGTCAAAAAGAAAGATGTTATTCTCCAAAATCAGTCTTAAAAAGATACCAATAATGCCCTTCTTATTAGCTGTTAAGTCAGAATGTTTATCAAGACATATCTTAATATATTCAATTCCAACATCATTAGGAATCTTAGTGAATAATGAACAAACATCCATTGTTACCATTGTAACATTATCAGTATTCTTTAAAGTAACCACCACATCATAAAAATCCAATAAGAATTGTTTAGAGTCTCTAGGTATGAAAACATTCAAATCTACTATTGGTCTTAGTAGCTTTTCAATAAATACTGACAGGTTCTCCGTAACCCAACCCTGTCCTGACACTATTGGCCTCATTGGAGGGTCAGTCGGGTTCTTGTGTATTTTCGGTAACCCTTGGATTACCGGAATAGTGGGTGATACAGTTTTGTTTCATTTTATTTACTCATCCACCTGAAGATTTGAAGACTGGTCTGAATAGACAAAGGAATTGGATTTGTTTGAATTTTTTACAAGGTTTTGGTTCCCTCTGTAAGCCTTGTATGTAGAACTTTTTATGAACTTTTTATGGCAGAATTGCTTTAGCAAGGCTTTGAGTTTTCTGTTAGCCTTGTATATTGGATTCTTATTAACAAGACTGCATGGGTAGTATTTGCACAGAAAAATATTTATTTTGACTTTTTATCTTATGACATTTTCTGATCTGTGCAAGTACTTTTATTTGCTGGTGGTGCTTGTTATTATCCTACGATCTCTATTTTTATATTATCCTGCACACCACGAGCTAACCATGGCAGATACATCGGACAATTTTGTTGAGCTACCTTACAACCCTACTATCGCTCAAGCCAACACGATGGTACATTCCAGGATGCAGCAGTGCGTTACTGCTGACGTCAGTCCGCTCTTAGAGTTAGAGCTGGTAACGACGAGTAATGGCGTCTCGCTAAGTAACGCTGACCATGAGAACATTAATTCCGTTTTATCTTCGCTGGAGTCGGATCTCCTGAAATTAAAAAGGTTGCAGATGCAGCGGTTCCATTTCGAAGTGTGTATCCAGAAGAAAGTGATACCCAGAGGTTTGAGAGTTCTCAAGATGCCAACCACAGGTAACGCATACCCTGAACTTCTTTTTCGTTGGCAACAATTAAACATAGACTTGAGCATTAATTATATGAAGTTGCTAAACAAATTTTTTCTACCTGAAGAACTGAAGTTAAAGAAAGACATTGAGAAGAAGCAACGTGATTTATTTAGTAACTATCAGTCTGTAGTCATTAACCCTCTGTTAGACCGTTTGCTGGACTCAGTATATTTGTATGAGAAAAGGTTAATGGAGCAGAAGAAACATAAGCTTGTGAGAGATTTACATGACTTTGCACATGGTCAGGTCTTCACTTGGCCTAGGAACAGTGTGAATGGACAAGAGAGGACATTTACTGCTCCTAATTTGAATGTGAATGCTCCTAATTTAAATATGAATGTACGTAACAATGGTGCTTCTAATACTAGTATTAAAGAAAATGTAAGTCATTTTAATCTTACTGCTAGTACTAAGAAAATTAGCCCAAATGTTACAACTGATGCTACTACTGTAAACAGTGTGTCTACTATTAACACAGAAGTTGCTGCTGTAGATGTTTCAGAATTGAACAGTTTAAATGTGAGTGGCAGTCCCAATATTCCTACTATGGCACCTAATAACATAGGAGAAAATGCAACTACTTCAGGATGTAATGGAGGCAATACTACTGAGTTAGTTGTACGTAGCAAGACTACTTTTTTACCCAGTGCTAATATGGGGCCAGATAAGCAGTGTCCTTTCCCCATAGCCGAGAATACAGCAAGAGGCAGGAATCGATCTATGAGTCGAGGGAGACAAAAAAGAAAGGCCACTGGGACAGACATGAGAGAGCCAACAATAAAGAGAATGTGGGAGAGGATGACATAGTCTGGAACCTGTCCCACAGACCTCTTAGTAAATTTGAAATGGAAGTCTTGAATAAAGGTCTCTCCTTCATTCCTTCTAGTGTTAGTAATGTCACAGAAACAATTATAGATGTAAAATTGTTTGTTAGAAATGTACAGTTGCAGATGATGTTTGGTAACAGGAAGGAATGTGATAGAAACTTAAAGAAACCGAGTACATTTATACCTATTTTACACCCCTTATTAGATACTTTTAGTAAGATAGTTGAAAAAGATTTAATGAAAATGGAAGAAGTTAGGCAGAGTAATTATAATCATAGTAATTTAACATCAAGACATTCTTCTGCATTACAGAGTTTAAGGGGTGATATGAATATTTCTATTAGACCAGCAGATAAAGGGGGGCCTGTAGTTATAATGGACAAAGAATACTATAATAAGAATATGTTTGAGATGTTAAATGATATAAATCACTATGAACCTCTATCTAAGTTCAGAACACAAGAATTTATTTCTAGGGTACATGGAGCCTTGGATGATTTACATGGTAGGGATATAATAGACACAAGTACTTATAATTTTCTTTTTGTTGAGTCACCCACCATTCTGGTAATCCAAGGGTTACCGAAAATACACAAGAACCCGACTGACCCTCCAATAAGGCCAATAGTGTCAGGACAGGGTTGGGTTACGGAGAACCTGTCAGTATTTATTGAAAAGCTACTAAGACCAATAGTAGATTCGAATGTTTTCATACTTAGAGACTCTAAACAATTCTTATTGGATTTTTATGATGTGGTGGTTACTTTAAAGAATACTGATAATGTTACAATGGTAACAATGGATGTTTGTTCATTATTCACTAAGATTCCTAATGATGTTGGAATTGAATATATTAAGATATGTCTTGATAAACATTCTGACTTAACAGCTAATAAGAAGGGCATTATTGGTATCTTTTAAGACTGATTTTGGAGAATAACATCTTTCTTTTGACCGTAGCCTGTATCTACAAAGGGATGGTAGCTATGGGCACTTCATGTGCCAATAGCTACCAACCTAGTTTTGGCGGTATGGGAGGAGGAGAGCCTTTTTAAGTTAGACAAGTTTCGAACTAATGTCATTTTCTACAGGAGATTCGTAGATGACTTGTTTTTTCTCTGGGATGGGTCAGTAGAGGAATTGAGTCTATTCTATAATGAGATGAATTCTTCTTCATCTTTTTTAAAGTTTACCATGGTTAGCCCCAACGATAATATTCCCTTTCTAGATGTATTGGTGCAGCGTCTGAGTAATGGAAGTTATAACACTGGGGTTTATAGAAAGAATTGTTATAAAAACACTTTGCTGAGTAGAAATAGTATGCACCCTAAATATGTTTTTTCAAATATTATAAAAGGGCAAGCGATGAGAGCCTCAAGATTGAACCCGGTACAGAGTGACTATGAAATAGAGTTGGAGAATCTAAGTAAGAGATTGCTAGCACGTAATTATAATAGTAGAGAGATTGCTGAATGTTTTGAGAATGTTGGACGAGATAGGAGAAGCAGGGCATGTCCTTACTTCTCAGGAAGAGGTAGTAGTTACTATAGGAATTCTCAGAAAACAACTGATAGGGAAGGTAGGAATGAATAGAAAGTCACTTTGTTTTATACGCAGGATATTAATTCAATTAAAAATGTTCTAAGTAAACACTGGGACATACTAACAATTGATCCTGATATAAAGGACTTGGTAGGTGATTGCCCCAGGTATATTTTTAAGAATAAGAAGAACTTACACAGGCTTTTATGTTTTCCCAATAATAACACACAAAGAATAACAAATTACAGTGGGACCTTAAGATGCAGTAGGTGCAACTTTTGTAAATATATTAGTATAACAAATATGTTTGTACACCCCGTTACTTCCAAAGTGTATACTTTTAGAGTAAGTGGTTCATGTAATACTGAGCATTTAGTATACTTATTACCTGCATGGAATGCAACGCATTCTATGTAGGTAAAACTGATAGAAAATTAAAAAATAGGATTAGAGAGCACATATATCAAATTAGAATGAAGTCTGAAGTTAATGCTCTTTCTAAGCATGTACTAAAAGAAGGCCCAGAACATGTTTTTAGTTTTATGATCATGCAAATTAATATGCCTAGTCAGAGAGAAGGGGATATAAGAAACCGGACAGAGGAGCTAGAGACAGATTGGATCATTAGACTGCAAGCACATAATACCCCTGGATTGAATGATAAAATCCCATTAAAACCAAAATTAAAAAGTAGGAGGTTCAAATATTAATGCAGTTGTTAGGTAAAGCTTTGATTACCTTGTTTTATGCTGTGTTTTAAGCTTTTAGGTTTTAGTTGATATATATGTATATTTATATATGTTCTGATATAAGAATAGTGTATTTTCTTAGAAGCATACTTACATATGCAATTTTTATAAATGAAGAAGCACTTTAAGTATTATTTTTAAGTACTATGTGGCTTTTGTTTCTTTAAGAATCAATTGTCTTAATAGTTTGATTTAATGATGATTAGATTCATGTGCATTCTCTCTATATATAGTGGAATACTGAATGTAGTCTATATGGTTTGACAAAGCTACATAGCGAAAGCGCTCACCTACTCTCTTGTTTGTTTAATAAAACTGTTTGGATACAGTTTTGTTTCGTTTTATTTACTCATCCACCTGAAGATTTGAAGACTGGTCTGAATAGACAAAGGAATTGGATGTGTTTGAATTTTTTACAAGGCTTTGGTTCCCTCTATAAGCCTTGTATGTAGAACTTTTTATGAACTTTTTATGGCAGAATTGCTTTAGCAAGGCTTTGAGTTTTCTGTTAGCCTTGTATATTGGATTCTTATTAACAAGACTGCATGGGTAGTATTTGCACAGAAAAATATTTATTTTGACTTTTTATCTTATGACATTTTCTGATCTGTGCAAGTACTTTTATCTGCTGGTGGTGCTTGTTATTATCCTACGACCTTTTGATTTAATTACAACATTCAGTCTTCTTGGGTAAGAGTCTATCAGCATGGCACATCTTGACTTCGCAATATTTGCCCCCTCTTGACAAAACACATGGAATCACAATCTCTACCATAATTCTAATAAACTTAAAGTAAATGATACTTAAAATTCACATTAAACATTTAAATAATAAGTAGCAAATAATCACCTATTGTTCATACTAAGTCAAAGAAAATTCTGTAATTTTCTTTAAACCTGAAAACATCTCACCTTACACAGGAAAGAATGGCACTCCCATTAAAATATATACATAAAAAAGCTGAAAGAACTGAACACTAAAAGGAACAAAAAGGAAACTAAATATATCCTAGCCACAACAGCAACTAACTGCACATGAAGATATGGAAATGGAACCACAAACCTAAAATAAATAAAAAACATGGAACACAAAAGCACAATCGAACATACATTCTTGTCATGATTTACATCTACATTAAACATTCCTACTCAGCTCTCTTCCTTAGAATTAAGCACACTTTAAAAACAAAAATTCCTACAAATTCACAGTACACTACCCTTAAACATCAAAATATCCCATTTTGTAATAATCCACCACAAAGACCTCTGATAGCTATGTTCTACCTCAAAGACATCCAGACACCTAGTTCCCACACCAGCGAAGAATGAATGGGCCCATTTACAATTGGGGAAGCTTGATGGTTGGTAGGCAGAGGGGAAGAACAGATACAGAAAAAAACATTAAAAGTGGTGTAAACTGGGGTTCGGAACTAGGCTGTGTGGTGGGATCCTTAAGGGAGAGTTGTGTATTCAAGGCTCAGAATGGTGATGTGTTAGGAAATGTACTATGTTTTGCATGTGAAATAGTGTTTTCCAGTCCTTTCAATGGACTTTGATAGTGTACTAGTTACTATTTTTTTCTTTGTTTTTTTCATTCATTAGTGGGAATGTATTTAGTCTCCAGAAGAGTTTGAATGTCATATCCACCATTAGTAAGGGTTCCACAGTTGAAAATGATAGGGTAGGTTTGATTTTCGGGTAGTCTTAGGTATGTTTTGTGTGTGTGTGTGTGTGTGTGTGTGTGTGTGTGTGTGTGTGTGTGTGTGTGTGTGTGTGTGTCTGTGGTTTGAATGTAGTTTTTATACTGTTTTTACTCTCATCTGATGTGAAATCTGAATGAGTTTGGGATATATACCTGTTTTTTTTCCTGCTGCTGACACCAAGCTCCTGTACTAATTGCTTCATTTATCATCATGTGCTCACCATTACACAACATGTGATAGCCCCTCCCCCTGTGTGCCCCATGCCAGTAGAGCCTGTCTTCTAGGACAGCTCATACTCATGGGAGTCCTCAATTCCCATTTGCAGGTTCTCAGAGGTGCAAGTGGCTATACACTTTGAGTGGGACAAGGCCTGGTAAAGAACTGTCATACTGTAGTTCATAGAGTTTTCTGTTAAACTCTACTTCCCACCAATGTGCAGATCTGGTGTCTTCATAGTGTCATGCAGTGAAGCCACAAGGGAAGTACTCCCACCTACCTGGTTAGGTAGGCCACATTTGCCTGCACACCTACCGCAGAAAAATATGTCATCGTGGTCCTGGTATGTGTACTGGGCGTTGTACAACGGATGTAGTTCCTACACATCCTCACTCCCTCCTCCCTGACAGGGGTGATCTGATAAATGCCTTGTCATTCCTTTGACACCTGGCCAGCTCTAAGAGGTGCCCAAACTGCTACCTGAACTCAGGCCACCAGGGTCACTATCAGAGCTTTAGCCCCTTATGTCAACAGAAGTGACCAGGTTTGGGATGTAGTAATGTGGTCAGCAGTGTTGTATGAACATCACAGCTCCCTCTGGAAATGCCTTTGCAGTTTAAACTTCACATGTAGAGTTGATTTCTTTCTTATTTTTCCTTTTTTTCTTTATTTTTTGTGAGGATCTTCATACCTGCTTTAATATTTTAAGTATTTTGCTCTTCAATCATTTTTCTTGATAGATTTTTGAATGGATTTCTACAAAAAGCAAGTAAAATAAGTGCGTAAATAAACAAGTAAGTAAGGTAAAGTAAATAAAAGTCAGGTCATTCTCACTCAACCTAGTACATTTTTTTGAAAAGGTCACCAAAGCAGTGGACGAAGGCAAAAAGGTATGCACGGCGTACCCTGACCTGGCCAAGAATACCCCACTCAGGAATTGTGAAAAAGCTAAATAAATGGGACTAAACACCTATGTCACCTGCTGGACTGTCAACTGACTCAAAGAAAGGATGCAGGAAATCAAAATAGGGGGGTTACCTCCACAAAGAGACCAGTCACCAGAGGAGTCCCCAGGGTTCTGTGCTGGGACATCTCCAGCATGCCATTGACTTTTCTGAAGAAAAAGCCCGTACCAAAGGGCTCTGGCTGACACATTTTGCAAATAACTGCAAGCTAGAACAGTTATTTAATCCCCTAATGACTTAGTCATCTTGCAGGAAGATTTGTCCCAAATAAAAAAACTGTTGCCAAAATCATGGACTGAAACTAAGTGTCAAAATAATGCATTATTGATCCTTTGGGAAGTCATCTACCTCAGGGAACTACCAAATTGTCATTATGTCCCCAAGAGTTGACTATGTTGTTTGGGATTTGGGAACATATGTGGACTGTGACCTAACTTTTCGCAACATGTGTTCATTGTTGTAAGAAAGTCTTTCTGTATTGCACAGCTTATAAACAAAGGGATTGGGTCTAGATCAAGGAATGTCATTGTCCCTCTTTACTAAGTCCTCATTAGGCCAGTTATTGAATATAATTCCCCCTTTGGTAGGTATCTATCCAGACACATGCAACAAGTGGAATGAATGCCCGCACAGATACCTTACTAAAAGGATACAAGGCCTAAACAATATGCCCTACATGGACCGACTCAAAGCCCTGTTGCTATACTCAGTATTCTACATACTGCTAAGAGGGGACCTGTGTCTCCCAAACAAGTCCAACCAAATACTGATGGATTTACTGCACATCAGCAAGTCACATGGCATTAGAAATACTTTGTCTTGGTCTTGGTCTAAGCCTCTTCTGCAACATCAACAGAAGAGTTTGGAGGAACAGGTATATCTCGCAGAGGATACCACTGCTCTGGAAAGGACTCCCCTTCCACGTAAAACAAAGTTTGTTCTTGTCCATATTCAAGTGCAACTTGGATCTATGAATGGGAAACAGAAAATTTACCCCAGGACTGCCACATGTACTATTAACGGACAGAGGCAGCTCCAACTTTTTTATCCCATGCACGGGTCCCCTCCAATTATCTATAGTATGATTCCAGTTATTCCCAATAGGGGTAATACATAATTACCAACCATGAGATGATTAAGGTCAATCTCTAACTAAAATAGGTTAGGTTAATTAGAGCACAAAAGGGAAACTTACTAAGCTAAAAATGGCCCACAAGGGCAGCTAGCCTAGTACTTACCTATGAACCTATATTGCATATATATCTGTGTGTGTGTATGTGTGCATAATATAAATATATATATATATATATATATATATATATATATATATATTTATATGTGTGTGTGTATGTATATATATATATATATATATATATATATATATATATATATATATATAGGTTCATAGGTTCATAGATTAGTACTAAGCTAACTGCCCTTGCGAGCCATTTTAAGCCTAGCCAATTGTCCCTTGTGAGACTCAAACCCTGCACCTTCTGATTGCAAGGCAAACACCTTAACCATATATATATACACACACACACACACACACACACACACACACACACACACACACACACACACACACACACACACACACACACACACACACACACACACACACACACACACACACACACACACACACACACACACACACACACACACACACACACACACACAGTGGATATAAAAAGTGTACATACCCAAGTTAAAATGCCAGGTTTTTGTGATATAAAAAATGAGACCAAGATAAATAATTTCAAAACATTCCCATTTTTAATGTGACCTATAACCTGTACAATTCAATTGAAAAACAAACAAATCTGTTAGGGGAAAAAATATAAATGAAAAACGTACAATAAGCTGGTTGCATAAGCGTGCACACCCTTAAATTAATACTTTGTTGAAGGACCTTTTGATTTAACTACATATATACATATGTGTGTGTGCATGTGCACCTGCATTATCCAGTGATTTAGAGACATGCACCAGCTGTGTGGATCAACAACTCTTCAGTGGCTCATTTGCATGTCTCTGAAATGAAGACATAATATAGTTAGAACAAGTGTGCCAGTGTTTCTAAACCAGTGTCGCACAGATACTTACCCCCCACACAAGGGTACACGCACACATCCATGCATGCATGCATGCATGCACGAGTGCACACACACACACACACACACACACACACACACACACACACACACACACACACATAAAAATTGAACCAGATAACCTCTTGCTGTGAAGCTACTATTATAGGAGCTGGTAAAACATTTTATAAGGTACTTTTGGTGGATGATGTGTATGTGTGTGCATATTTATTCTTTGTATGTTGTGGTTGTGTATAAGTGAGCTTTTATTGTAGTATTGTGTTATGTGCATCAATTGGTGATGTACATATATGCATACATTTTGTGTTTTGCTGCAATGCTAGATTTTATTAATGTTGATTTGTGTCATATGTGTTGGGTTGTTCATAGGTCCCATGTTTGTTTGTTTTAGTTGTCCTGTATGGCTGTATATATTTTCTGTATTGGGAATTTGTGTCTATTTTTTTTAAGGGCATGTTGCATTGGTTTGAGGGAAGATGTTTCAGTGAATATAGTTATTTTATTTGTACTTGTATAACGTATTTTAATTACATTACTTATTTACAATACAATGTATAATTTTGACAGTGCGTTTCATTAGGTGTAGTGGATTATTTAGACCTGTATTTCATAGTTAATTTTGTAGTTTAGTCTATTCTTGCTAGTTAGTTAGGTTCTTACAGTAGATATATTATTCTTTTTTATTATTATTATTATTTATGAGTGTGCAGTTGTTGATTTGTACGTCTGTTTTGCAGGTTATTATTTTGTTTCTGTTTGTTTGTTGATTTTGTTTCTTTTACAGGGTTTATTGTCAGATGGTCAAGGTTTGTTTTCTTTTAGTCATTGTTTCTGTTTTATTTATTTATAATATTTTTAGGACATTCTGTTCTTCAGTCTTACTTTTTTTTTTTTTTTTGGTATGGCTTTGCAATCATTGTTTGGTTCATTTTTTTTCTTCATTTTTTTTCAATTATTTCTTTTTCATAGGTTCATTGGAGATTACTAAGCTAATGGGTTAAGAGCCCTTACAAGCCTAGACAATATAACCTGATTTTACCCAATATTTGGCCTCAAGGGGCAAGAGGATGGCATGGATTTGTGCCTATGCCTTGAGTATGTTACAGATTGCCCCTGTCCATAAGGGACATAGGCACTACCCCAGGTGTGAATTTGCAATCCCCCATCCATTGATCCAAATTGCATTTGAAGAGGGCTAGGGAAGGGCACTGCTTAATGTGAATAGGAAGCCTGTTCCAAAGAAGGGGCAATCTCCGAGATATATATCTGTCTCTCCAGCATATTTTGTTTGAGTCTCTAAGTTTAGATCCCTAGATCGGGTGACCCTCATGCTGTTTGACTTGTGGATGTGTAGGCAGCTTCATCTGATCTGGATTCGTGAGTGTCTTACAGGTCAGGTATAGTTCACTCCTTATTAGTTGGTAGGAGACAGAGTAAAGGGATGGGGCCTTTAGTTTATTCACATAGGACATGTTGTTTTTTCCCATGTTTAGCTGGACATATAGTAGTTCAAGCATGTTATACTGTTTGACCAGCCTTGTGGTGTGCTTATCCTCTATATAGATAGATACACCTCTGCCTTTTGCGCTTTCTTGTTCAGTAGGTGGATGGATTGTATGAAAGGCACTACAGCTATGCACTGCCGGAGTGCTTTCCATGACTTTGAACCATGTTTCAGTAACTGCACAGACATTTGCATTCTCCAAGGTAAGGAGAGCCTCCAGAAGTTTCTTGTTGAGTGCCTAGCATTGAACAGTAACACCTTTAGCTTGTTCGGAGTAGTTTTTGTTTTCATAGTTTGTGTTTTCCCATACTGCTTTGTGTTTTTCTTTTTTCTGTATTTTTCCTCATTTTTTTTGTCTTTCTTCTTGCCTTTCGGCTTTTTCTTTCTTTCTTTTTTCTTTTTTGTGGCTCGTTTTTGCATTCTGTAATTTTGGGTTGTTTGTCATAACAGCAAGATTCTATAATTGTGAACAGTCAACTACAAAAATTATGGGGGTATTCAGAAACATTCACTTCACCACATTATGGCTGTAAATATCAACAATTCTTCAGCATGAAGTGGTCCAGTGCTGCTTAGGTATGTATTAGGACCAGTATAGTGTTGCTATTCTGAGAAAAGAGTTGTACAGTAAATTAAACAGATGCATTATTGGCAGCAGGCTTGCCACTGAGCAGTAGTGAGAAGGCCATGCTATAAGTACTCATGCGACTAAACTGACAACAACAGTAAGTTGCCCATTTTATGTATCTGAAGAAGAACAGTAGATGGGGAATGTAGTAAGGAGCTGTTATGGAAGGATAGAGGGAATATGAAAGGTGGCAGGAGGCAGACAAACCAGCAAACATAAAATGCAGATACAGACAGATAGTGGTGGCATAAACACAGAAGATTGGGCAACAATGATGGGCTATGGACATACAAAGTAAGGGTAACTAATGATGGGGAGGTTTAGCTTACAAATTGTATATGGGAAATGATGCATAATGAGGGAGAGCACCAGGATGGAGGGATAACGTAGAGTACAGGGGCCTATCTGACTGTCCTAAAGGTAACCCATACAAACATCAGTCATCTCTATGGGTGACATAGTAAGGCCCCACCTCTGGTGGCCTAAAAATCAGAACTGTTTGATATGTGGTTTTACCAGCCATATTAGGATATTCTGCATGGTATGTATGTGGTTTTCCAACTGCCAGCACATCTGATATGCAGCCAGTTGCCACACCTGATGTCAGATAACTACCAGTTACTCCTCAGGATCACTGTCAGAAGAGGACCCTCCATGAAGACTGAGGCCACCAACAAGCCCTCCACATTGCCTTCAAAAGGGTGACCTCCATCCCACTGCTGAGAGGCAGGCCTAGAACTGCCAGAGTCCCAGAACCAGATATGTCAGCTGGCATAGACCCAGGTGCCCATTGCTGTTAACAATCATCATCACAGCTGGACCTGTAGAAGGATGAGAAAAAAAAAAAAGCATTGGTACATATGTATGTCAAAGATAGAATTGTAACTATACAGTGCAGTTATGGACATAGTACACATACCCTATTGCCTAGAAAGTTTAACAGCTGTCCTATGACAGGTGTCACTGTTGAATTCTCTGTCCTTGGCTGCTATAAAATAAAGCATGGGCAATATGGTATAATATGACCTTGTTAAAGTACGTCAGGGAAACAAACAGGCAATAATTTCTTACAATAAAAGGTTAGCACCATCTTCTTAATCTGTCTCCCACTGGTGAAGCAAGTTGGGGTGGTGCCACCCCATGGGTCACTATAGCCATGCCTGCACTTCTCGCTAGAGTGGGTGATGCCACTGATATCACTCACTGTACTGTCAAGCTGGTGCCAGGAAAAGACCATCATAATGGCCCAGCAAGTGATAGCCTCTGTACAGCAGATACAGTAGTAGCTTGGTTTTCTGGCTGCAGCTGGCAGAAGCTCTCCAATACAAGCACTCAAAGAGACCATGTCCATTGTACTGCATTTTATGAGGATCAGAATGGAATCCTCATGCAGATGGCCACATGTCTGGGCAACATATGATGTGCATCATTGGGCAGTAGTGGCATTGCAGTGATTTTATTCCTGGCATAGAGTTGGAGCAAAAGAAGTTTCTCATACTCCATACACAAGCATAGTGTGCATATGTTACTTTGGCAATGAGCTGGACAGGGACAAACAAGCTTGCACTGCCTGGGTATGATCGTGCAATGCATTATAGCAGCAATTGTGAGACAGTCATTGCTAACGTACTTCATTATCATAATCACTGTGGGAGACAATGTGGTAACATGAGCAAGTCATGGACAGCAGATTCAGTGAAGAAAACATTGAGCTGTGATATAGGCATAATGAAGGAAGACAAGATGTTTGGCAATCTGTCTCTACACTACACTGACCATCCATGGTGGACAGCAACAACAGGGACAGAAAGGAAACAATAGATGATGACATAATGTAGTGCATGGGCATGATAGATACCTGTCCAGCTGGGTGGGGTGACTCACCAAAATGAAAAACACAAAAAAGGCATGATAGGTAAATTTATCTCTGGGTGAGGGGGGGGGGGTCACCATGAAAAAAAAAGGTAGGTCAGGAAAATGTCAAGCTGGACAGTCACACAGTGGCCTATGCACACAGAATGCAAAATATGGTATAGAGGACACAATGGCCCCTATACATATGGCATGTCATGGCTACATGTTTACAGGAGGGGGTACAAGCAATGCCCAGCACTGCCATCCATCAACACAGTGCTGCAGGAAGGCTGATGACATGACCATTTCTACTTTTTGTAAGCACTGACTGGGGGAGAATAATCACAACATGACAGCAAACGGGTATATGGTCACAAAATGGAGAGAGGGAAGTCAGCCAAGGACAGTCATGCATAAGTGCACATGTACAGAAAAACAAAGCACACACACATAAACACTGAAATGAATGTGTAACCCACACTTATACACTTTGTTATGGGCTCACCAGAGTAGCAAATGATGGAAAAGTTCACCAACAGGACATCAGGACTTACACACACTTGGCATATGCATGCACATTACGAACGAAGGTAAAACTCACAAGGCTTTTTGGAGACCAGATCTGGCAGTCAGTGGTGCAAGATATCAGTGCTGCTGGTTGCCATAGCAGGATGCTAGTACAGGTGTATCACAGTGTAAGCAATATGATACTTCTTGCCAGGACCAAGGTACAAGACATGCTAGGTGACAGGCCTCCACAGGAGGTTAACCACTAGCACAGAAGAAACTCACAGAGATAGAAGAGTTCCTAGTATCATCATCTAGGGTGGTTGAGTGTACCATCATAATTGGCAGTGGGATGGATGAGGCTCATTAGCTGGTGACAACTGCCCAAATGTCTGTAAGGAATGAACCAGATTAGTAATATCAAATACATTTCCATCTTGTACAGTGACCTGTATGTGAGAAGGACTTACTTAATACAACTCCTTTGCATATCTGCTCATTAGGTATGGTGAGGCTACAACTGCAACCCCTTCGCCATAAGGTATGTATGTGCTCACAGAACTGTCATGTGCCAAAGGTCGAGGGAGTAAGACATATGTTCCACACTGCCAGAGAAATTTTATCTTTATGCTTTCAAAGGTTCTACTAGTGGAGGGTCCAGCATAACAAGATGGCATATACCTAATATCAACATATCAGCTGTCACTGATGACAAAGACAGTATGCATATGGATTAGTCAGATGACCCAGCAGCACTGTTAGTGGTGATAATAATGTGGGAGGGACAAGCGCACATTCCCCACATGAGGGGTGTTGGAGGGGAAGGCCAGACTTCTGGAACTCTCTTTGTTTAGCTGCTATATCAGGTTCCTGTATCTGCTCCCAAAGTGTTATGATATCCTTATCACAAAAGGTTTCAAGCCTTGAAACTGCAGAGTACCAAAATAGTCATGGCAGCCTCAACCTACACTTGAGGATGCAATTCCAGACTCCCCCAACCTCCTACCTGAGTGGTTACAACACCCACCCTCTGTGACCTTTACTCATATGGTGAAGTTGCTGTCAACTGTCACTGTGTCTCACCCCATCTGTGCAAATGATGATGACTGTGCTATGCCCACCCTCAGGCCTGTGTAGGTTAAGTTAATGTTGGATGCACATTGTAGGCAGTCAACACACTGTAAAACATTGCTGTTATAAAACTGAATGCATAACTTTTGTTGTGTTGTCTGTATCATGGCACATAGTTATGGATTAGATACTACCTCTTTGCTAGAGTTGCAGTGTATTGTGCCCACCTCTGCCCACAAACCATCTCTTGTATGAAATATCACTGTAGCCAGTTACCATGTTAACTCTGCAACTGACTCGTCATTTGCTACTACAACAACTCTTTCAGGCAGTACTGTGACCATTTCAAGCTGTATCTCTTGCATATTACTATCCTATGTAATGTGGCATACATTGCAAATAAATGACCGCAGGCCTTAGGTAAGCAGATGAGACATGCAGTCAGTTATTTGCAATGTGTTCCCCCAAATGCATGCATCCAGGTAGCAGACATATCCCTGTAGGAGTCCATGTATGTGTTCCACAGTATTTCATGTTAGTGAATTTGTAGTGTTGTATGTCCTCACAGCCATGATCTAGAACTTTCAGAAGTGGGGGGGTCACCACCCCCAGTTCCAAGGCATATCCATTATCACCTGCAACACATAACAGTGGGTGCTATTATACATGACTTGCTGTTTAAATGGCAACTGTACATCCTGGACTATAACATCCAGCAATGTGTGCTTCTACCAAGTAGATGACCTTATGGGAAGTCAACCTCCATGAAACACTGGAGGTTATACATTTGGGAGATGTGGGAATCATACAGTCTGCCTGAATCATGCAAAGACACATTTTATGTAATATCCTGTACATTGTACACCACCTAGCAATTGATGGATTGGAAGCCCTTCTAGCAGATGTAGTGGACATCATGTGGTGTAGGCAGGGCCTTGATAGCAATGTGGGTACACACAGTTATCCCCAAGACCTCAGGTGAAATGATCTACCTTGTAAAATGGAAAAAAACCATCTTTGTTCTTTTCATTGATAAGCACATTCATCAAAATGACTTCTTCAGTTCTTTTTGTTGTTACATCTATGTTGTAAAAATGACTGCATAATGCTGGGCCTCTCATCTGCTGTCTCTGAAAGTTACATAGGTTCCTCCATATGTGGCAAGGATGGTAAATTCTACACAAACCTTCATGTCCACAGGGATGGGCAGTGCATGCATCCCCCTTAACTGCATGTATAGGTGACACATGTCTACAAACTCCTATATGGTGTCTCCCTTCTCACATGGTTGGGGTCACCACTGCACTGGTCATGGAGGTGATATGTTAGCTGATGGTGGGCACACCTAAGATGTAGAGGGTGATACTACACAACATGGTGAGCACTTGCTCTGACAGCAGCCACTAGCACCGGCTGTACAGCTAAGGCTGCTGCTATTTCTAGCACATTAGCATGATCGAATCTGCTGTACACTAAGAAACATTGGTATTCAGAATAAATTAACACACAACTGAGAGCACTAGATTTATACCTCTAAATTGCTCCAGCTGTTTGATTTTTATCATTTACATATACAGTGAATGCAGTTTACACAAAGATACATATTTTCATGACATTATGCAATCATTTCCATACCATGAATACCATGCTATTTTTCTCATAGTGCAATGGCACTATCTGTCTCTGAATTACCCCTTCCCTGCACACTGTCAGTTACCATGCTATTTTGCTTAACACTGTGTGCTAAACATTTATGAAAGCTCACCTATGTACTGAATGCTGTAATTATATAGTAAAATATGAATGGTTGTTTATGTAGATTAATGTGTTTTTGTGTTGCTTCTTCTGAACTAGGGATTTGTGTAATTTACACATCAGCTATGTGCGTGTACTAACTCTAAAATCATTGCACCATGGAGCTCAGGGTATTTGTTGAACAGCCACTTCAACCTGCTGTTATAGAGGTAATAGCGAGGATTACTTTCTTCTCATGTTGCAAAACAAAACAAAAAAAGAGGAAGGGAACTGCTGGCAGAGGCTTTTATGTCTGCTA
The DNA here is from genome assembly GCF_019279795.1 of Protopterus annectens. NCBI lineage: Eukaryota > Metazoa > Chordata > Ceratodontiformes > Protopteridae > Protopterus > Protopterus annectens. The sequence goes on from NC_056732.1 coordinate 335,286,105, forward strand.
TATTATAAATTATAGTGTTATCATATTTGTTGTGGCAGATGCATTTGAGTTGCTAAATGTAAAGAAACCATAAACCATCATAATATGCCCCCATCCTAAGCTTAGGTAAAAGTTTACCCTTATGTATAGTGAAAAATAACTGCCTAATGAAATATTTTTGCTCCCCCCAAGTTAAAATATTTTTCACTATTTTTTTAAATTTCTGCAGAACCCACGTGAAATGGTTATATGGGTAATACACAGGTAAAGTTTTACAGAGCTGTAACGTTTTCATTAACTTGATAACCTTTTAAATAAAAAAGAAGAATAAAGTATGTGGAACTGCTTAAGTTGTTTAAATAAAATGTATTACATGCTGATTGGTACTGTTGTCTCCAGGGTTCAGTCTGCTTAATATTATAAATGGAAAGAGTGCAAACTGGCATTACTTCAGCCGTAATGAGCTATAACTATAGCATCTTACAGAGTTTTATTACTGTGATAAATGTGAGAAAAATGTTCACTGAGTGACTCTGGTCATCACTTCTCTGGCCCAGCTGACAGCCCTACAAGTCATTGTACAGGTGGTGACATTGACTTAGATCTTCAGGAGATATGGCTGCATATTTGTCTTGGATAAAAGCCCTCTTGCTGCAGCTTTCAGCCTCTTCTGTACCTATTGCAATAAAGGTGAAGGAAGATTTTCATTTCCTTCACATACCAGCTTAGAGTTCTGCCCTGAGCTTTCACACCAGAAATGATACTATGGCCAGAGTCAAAAATTATCACTGTTGTATGAAAAAAGAGCCTTCTTATGTGTGAAGCATACCTAGTGCAATGTGACTGTAAGCAGCTTAGCTAGCTAAAAGGTTGCACGAGTACGTGCAAAGCATGGCAAAGCTCATATACAAGTAAGACAGATACATGTGCATAAAATTGTCATTTCACATTCAAGATAGTGCAAACTTGCATACAACATTGGTTAGAGCTGTACATGTGTGCAGTAATGCGATTCACATTGGTTAGAGCTGCACATGTGTGCAGTAATGCAATTCACTTTGGTTAGAGATGTAAATGTATGCAGTAATGTGATTCACATTGGTTAGAGCTGTACGGGTGTGCATTAATGCAATCCATAGAGCTGTATGACTACAAGCCTCATTTATATAAGAACTTCATAAACTGAATAAAATTTGTTGAAATGTTGTGTTTTACCATATTGTGTGATGCTGGTTACTACATTTCTACACCGTTGCCAAAAAGCCAAAGTTAGAGCGAATAGTTTATGAAATGTGCAGTGAAGGGCATAAGAGGAAGAATAAATTCAGATTATTGTAATAGTAAGGATAGTACAGGAAGTGCTTCCACTGTAGTGATAACACAGAGAAAGAGAGCTGTACAGTGATTACCAAGTTATCAAATCCAGTCACCTACCTGAGTACATTTCATAATATATGCTTCAGTTACCGTGTTTTCATGTTTTTCAGAGGTATTGGCACTTGAAAATAGCAATGTACAGGACTATTTTGCATAGACTTTATTAAATTTCATACAATACAACATCAATCAGCTTGTACACTGCAGACTCTCCCCTCCCACAAACCATAACATCTACTTTGCAAACATGCATCTCTTACATTCTCTCAAGCAGATCATTTCACATTTCAATACTCTGTGATCAGACCCAACATCCCCAAACACACACACACACACACACACACACACACACACACACACACACACACACACACACACACACACACAAAGCGAGAAATACAAAAATTCAGTGCAGTAATGCTGTTGTTCTTTTGATTAAAGACCAGATTCAAATTTCAGTGTTTGACATACATCATGCAGTGAGGTGCATAGTTTGTGTTTCATTTCTTTCAGGGCAAGGTTACACTTAGTAATATTGACTTTGTTCCTTATGGGGATAAGATTTTGTAGTATTAGGGAGCAAGACACAGAAGAAATAACTCTACTGCTGAGGAGAATTATATCCTCATAGATGCTCTTAAGATGTACAGAAAGTGTCTGTTTGGAAAAGTGGAGCCTAGCCAGGCAGAGTGACCTTAGGTGGGGGAACAAGTAATGGCAGACATAAAAGCCATAAGGAAAATTTGTACATTGGCACACTGCAGGAAGATACCCAATGACACGGTGTCCCACGCTAGGAGTAAAGTACTGCAGAATACAGTTGTTCATAGTACTACAGGCAGTGGTCCTTCCACATCTGAAGTCTGACACCTGATGAGGAGTATCTGTTCTCACTTTGAGGGGATGACTATAATACAGACAATGATGGAACTGCTGGTATTTAATGAGGCATGGATATCAGTACCTTGGTATGGCTTTGTCATGCAGACACACACAGGTGTTACAGAAGGTCAGTGTTGACATGCAGTATGTCTTAATGTGGCATGCATTTCTTGAGAGAAGCCACATACCAGTTTTGAATGTCTCCCCACTGAAATGTCAGGACTCAAAATGCCAAGTCCAAATATCCCCCTTTTTATCTTTTCCAAGCCAGCATGAAAACCCTCTTTCTCACTCTTCTTTATTAGAGCTTCATGCACTTTATTTAAATCTGTCTCTTTCAGAATTACTATATATGCTGCAATTTTATACAGAGCAACACTCTCTCCCTTTTCCTTGAGTCTACCAAGCTATTAACATTTAAGGAGATTAAAATAAGTTCCTGCAATACTGATAGTTTAAGCAAATCATTTCTTGTTCCAAAGGCTCCACCTTTGCATCTTTAGCCCTGGCAGATTTGTCTACTTTTGTTAGGATGATATAATCAACATGTACACCTCTTTTAATATTTACACTTTGTACTTGACATGTGTATTGGATAGTGTGTAGTGTGTTTTGCTAGTTATAGTTTTCTCATTTTGGTCTCCTGCACAACAATATTTCAGCAATCCTCCCCTTACCCAGATTAAACAATACAGTAATTATATACAAAACAATTCAGTACTTATTAACTTTGTTATTTTGAGCTCACACTCACCTGTAGCAGTAGGGTATGCTATTGTGGTGTGCTAGTTTGTAATTGTAATTAAATTTAGTAAAACCTATGTTTTTTCATGCATGAGAAAATCATGTTATTAAAGAAATTGTTATTTTATCAAAGCCTTTGTGTTATCTAATTCAACATATCTCTTGTTGCTAGAGTGCAAGTAAAGTAACTCAGAATGGGTCATTCTATCATACAGGTGTTTGATTCTTTCTTTCTGTACTTTATCTTCCCTAAACGTTTTTTGTTTTCCTTTTTTGTAGCATCTCATGTCTGTTCCCTTTTACAGCTTTACAATATGTCTCCCTTCAATCTTTCTTACAAGGCAGTCATAGGATGTAGGCACTTTATCATTGTTACTTCTTTCACCCTTGCTATAGTCAATCATTCTTTAAAGACAATTAGGCTGGGTTAGTGCGTTCATTCAATCAGAGTTTTTTCTCTTTATTGGGACACATCCCCAACTAAGGGTCAAGATCCCTATGTCTCAAAAGGCTCTGTTCTAATATTCATGCTTAACAGATTATCTGCATTGGCATATCAGAGCGAACAGTAAGACATGGCAAACCAGCAGGACAAATATTTAACTGCTTCCTGCATTTAGTATAAACAAATGTCAAGCTACTTAATGACTATATATTTAGAAATTACTCTAGCACAGTTTATAGGTTAATAGGTGTTTACTAGGCTAATGACCTCAAAGTGCTTTTTAAGCCTAGCCATGCATCCCGAATCTCTGACAAGTTCTGATACCCATGATAACTGTAAGCAGGGGCTTGGGAGATGAAACATTTACAGGCTGCCTCTGTTCATTACAGACATAGGTACCAAACCAGGGATGAATTTCTGTCCCCCATCTAATTGCCCAATTTACACTTGAATTGGGTTAGGGAGGAACTCTGCTTCACATGGATGAGGAGCCTGTTCCAGAGAAGGGGTAGTCTCTGGGATACATACCTGTCTCTCCAGCAGGTTTATATCACAGGCAAGGTTCATGCCTTTAGAATGGGTAATTCTTGTGCTGTTTGTTTTGCAGATATACATCAGAGTCTGACAATGCCTTGTATGCCAGTAGATCTCCCCTCATCAGCTTGTAGGAAATGGAATACAGAGATAAGATCCTGAGGGGGTCTGCATAGGACTTGTTACTTATGCCCTATATATATTTTAGTGAGGAATCTCTGTGGATGTTCCAGTTGTTGGATATACCTGGTTAAGTACATACCAAATGGGGCATTGTGCTCAGTGATAGGTCTGATGAATACCAACTACAGTAGAACAATGATTTCCTTGGACCTAGATGCCATACATTTCTTTATAAGTTACACAGCATAGAAGCTCACATTTGCCTTTTAGTACTTAACTGGAGATATCATACACTGATTGTTGGCTAGAACAGACTAAATATTGTATGAGTTTCAGCACAGAATTACTTCTTATACTAAGTAGCTATTGTAAACTGTATCCAAATGATTATACTTAACTATACTTACTGTATTGATCTAACAAAATGCTTTTTAAAGGTTAGAAAACATTATGACCATTTACATAGTTCATCAAATTACATCACTGCTGTTTATTTGCACACTGTAGAATATCCAAATTGATTGTATTTCCCCAGTCCCTCCTTCTTCTTGAAAACATTTTTGCTTCCTTTGCCCTTTCCAGCATTTTTCTCTGAAAAACTGGAAATTGTTTCGTTGGCAGGGTCTTCACTGTAGTCTTAACCCCATCCTTTCTTTTTGCACTGTACTGAATGCCAGCCCCGTCTACTTCTGCATTTTTTCTCACTACATCAAGTCTTGCTGAGAGGTCTTCCAGTGCTGATTTTGGATCTAAATATGGGATAAAAGCTTCAGATATAGTTGGGTATGGCTGGGTATAGCATTTTAAATTGTAAGTGCATGTCTTGACATTTTCTAACTGTAGGGATGCAGGCATTTCTACAGTTCCTTGGATAGATGGAGTAATCACTGTCCGCAAACACTCTGGTGTCACCTACTTTTAAGATTGTTCTTTTTTACTGGGAGATGGATAGGACATTCTCTTTTTCCTGAAATTTGTACAGGTTGACTAAAATTTGTCTAGGCTGTTTACTAACCTCACACCTGGCATATTAACATTGTGTGTCCTGTCTATATTTATCTCATCTTTAAGAATATAAGTCTATGAACTCAGCCAATATTTTATAAACTTTGCACAGTCTTTTCTTTCTGTTTGTTTCAGGAATGCAGAAAATCTCAGGTACTCTATCTACATCTGTCTTCCAGCTCCATTAAGTTTGATTCGTCTCCTCAGTGTTCATTTCGTGTTTGAGCATTCTTTCCTTAAATTCTCCCTCATTATTTTTGTCTTACGGGAATCTCATATGAGTGCTCAGAAAACACATTCTAGTTTTTGTAGTCTTTCTATATTATTTGATGTGATAAATCCATTGCTATATTACCGATTTTGCAAATCTCCATGTGTATTTAATCTATTTTTCCAAGTTGTTACTGTGACTTCCTTCTGGTGGAACCGTGTGCTACTGGATTGCAGCTGCTATTCCTGCATACAATAACCATTTGATCAGAAAGTTGCTAAATTTTTATTAGATGTTTGCATCGCATCTCTTTTTTTTTTGGTCCCCCAGCAGTTCTATTGTGGTATTAGCAAGTGATTATCTCTAAATAACAGAAACTTGCTGACTTTGTATCTTTTCTGTCAACACAATGCCAAGAGTTACAGATTTTCTTACCTAGAACCCTTCTGCTATAGTTTTACTGCATATATTGTATTTTGTCATTGCAGTCTCTGAGTCTTTTTATATTAAGAATATTAAGATTATTCCCTATAATATTCGTGGGGGTGCTGAGCAATCTTGGTTTGTTTACTTTTATTAGGATGATATAAGCAACATGTACACATCTTTTAATATTTACATTTTGTACTAGATATGTGTATTTATTCTGCCTCCTTTGGGGTGTCTCAAGGGCAAGGTATATCTTACATATGTCTGGGGTTAAAAAAAGGTGTGTGTGTGTGTGTGTGTGTGTGTGTGTGTGTGTGTGTGTGTGTGTGTGTGTGTGTGGGTGTGTGTGTGTGTGTGTCTTTGTGTCAATATGGAATATGTGAAGATTTGTAGTGTAATATTTCTAGGGGATGAGTTTAACATAAGTCATGACAAAGTTCTTATATTTTACAGTACAATATATTTTATGTATTACACACACAGATTCTATGTATTCCAGTTATCCATTTTGCTTATTTTAAGGTCTGAATTATTTTTTTTTCTGTTAATTTCAGACTTGGGTGTAAACAATGGGTCACATAAATTCAGACGTAACAGCTGTTTTACACCACCTATATCACCTCATGTTGATTCATTTATGAAATTATGTGAAAAGGATTTTTATGTTTTGTTTTCCAATAGTAATAAGAAAAGTAGATTCCACAATCTAACTATTGATGAATCTAGAGCGTTATCTGCACTTAAAAACAATCATAACATCACTATTAAACCTGCGGATAAGGGTGGTGGCATAGTGTTAATGAATGTGTTAGAATATGAGACTTCCATGACATCTATGTTATTAGATGTTGCTACCTGCAAAGAGATGAATGAGAATAATGTTACTTCCATCATAAATAATGTCCATGATGTTTTACATGATCTGCTGATGTGCAGACAAATTAGTGTTGAGGTTTTTGAATACCTATATATTGAACATCCTGTGACACCTATTATAAAGGGCCTACCCAAGATTCACAAGGGTGTTTCACCTGTGCCCTTAAGACCCATTGTTTCCAGTGAAGGGTGGGTCACTTCTCACGTGTCCAGTTTTTTAGAGTATCTCCTTAGACCTGTTGTTACCAGATACCCTTCTATTTTGAAGGACACTTATGACTTGTTGGACACTTTGGATAAGCTAACATTAGATACTTCTACCAACTACTTTCTCATCACTTTGGATGTTAACAGTTTGTTTACGTCCATACCTAATGATGTAGGTATGCAATATTTGGATGAGCTCTTGGCCAAAGAACATGGTTTCAGTAATGATAGGAAGATTTTGATTCATCAATTACTTGAAATCGTACTTTATAACAATGTGTTCTTGTTCAAAGGCCAGCACTATTTGCAGCAGTGGGGGGTAGCCATGGGCACCCCCTGCGCTAACACTTATGCCAACCTAGTGGTCCTGCAATGGGAGAAACAGTTTTTGTTTCCACATGAGATGTATGGTTTTGTCCGACTATACAAACGTTTTGTAGATGATATCCTCATAGTTTGAGGAGGGACTAGAGAGGATTTCATGAATTTTTTATGCTATTTGGAAACTACAACTTCATTTCTCAGATTCACCAGTGAAATCTCATCTGATGAGATACATTTTTTAGATGTGACCTTGAAATTACATATGGATGGCTTTATTACATCGACCCTATATAGGAAGTCTGTATGGAAAAACAGTTTACTTCCTTTTGATAGCATGCACCCGAGAAGTATGTTTCCTGGCATTGTCAGGAGCCAGTTTCTCAGGGTACAGAGACTATGTGGAGAGGGACCTTCTTTTTTAAGGGAGGCTGATATTATGGAAGGTCTATTTCTTGATAGGGGATATGACCGTACCATGGTCAGTAATATTAGACAGGATACCCTTGGTAGCTCAGGTAGTGGGATCCATATGGGGAATTCTGTAGATAGACAACTAGTTGCTACTAGGTACTACCCTGCTAACAATAGGCCTTTTGGATTGACAGAGATGGTTAAGTTTGTCACCAAATACACTAGTAATATTAATGCCATCAAAACTGTCATATCCAGTAATTGGAATGTACTTATGATTGACAGTAATACCAGGAAGTTAGTAGGTGTTAGACCAGGCTTTGTTTTTAAAAATTGTGAAAATCTGAAAATGATTTTGTGCAATGACCGTTATGTTGCTCCATCATCTACGAATTTCACACCACTACCCTATGGCATTTTTCCTTGTCATCATTGTAAACGGTGTCCATACATAGTGGATGTACAAACATTTTGGAATCCTCTCACTCAATTCATGTTTTATCCCAAGTTTCATGCCACATGTAACACCAAGAACTTAATATATCTTGCAACCTGTAATGATTGTGAAGCGTTCTATGTAGGGCTGACCACCAAGAGGTTACAAGATAGGATATACAATCATTTGTATGACACCCGGAAGTCCAAAGAAACCAATGCTTTAGCTAAACATATAATGGAGTTTCCTCTGCATGGCTTTTCCTTCAGGGTGTTACAAATACTGGGACATAGACAGCGGGGTGGAAACTTAGCTAATGAGCTTGCATTGATAGAACTGAAATGGATTCTGCAACTTGGTTCGCACATATTTCCAGGGCTTAATAATAATGTATCCCTGAGACCAGTCCTTGAGCTAAGTAATAAATAGTGGGTACATGGTATACTTTGTTTTATCCATTTTTATTTGTGTTTATAGTTTATATGGATAAGTCAGGTTTCCTAGATCTTTTTTAGATCTATTTAGACACTTGTTATTTTGTTTTATTCTTATTGCTATTATATTTATTTTTATTTTTATATTGTGATATTATATGAGGTTGTGGTTAGCCATTCTATATCATATATTGTATATTATATTCATTTATTTTAGCCTATATATATATAGGTGATAATGTTGTTATTTTTATTTTTATTTTCACATCCTGACATATGAATTTTTTTTATGTATATTTTTATAAAATGTATTTTTATATGATATATATTTTGATGTAGCCTTACATTACATTGCTGAAGCATAATTATTACTCCATTATGTTTTTAGTTATATACTTTAAGTATGAAGACTGTATATTTGTTTATACATTTTATTCAATATGGCTTTAGGTAGTGACAGAATAGGGGAATTCTAATGATATACACTTGTTTAACATCTAGAGGTTAATGCGATTTCAATTGCAGTCCACTATCATCGTGATGTCTGCATTTGTTTACATTCACATATATTTTTCCTAAATCCTTATTTAATGAGTTTAACTGATGTTTTAATTTTATTGAAGCATTATTTTTGATGTCATTTGCTGACATTAGTTCAAAATTTATGCATTATGAATGTTTAGCGATACAGCGATGTTACTTGAATGATATAGCTACTAGTTTGACAACTGCAATTTTTAGCGTACATACGCATTTTTTAGTATATGCATTCTGAGATACAGCATTGTAGCTGCGATATGTGCTTGAATACAACTTGTCTTTGATATGCTAATTGATCAACTAATTGGTTAATTTTCCCGTCTTGCTGTTTAGCAAGGAGTATATAATGGGGTTGCTGTTTGTACATATTATTATCTGATGAAGCGTGGGATGACCCACGCGAAAGCGCTTACTTTTTGGTATGGAATAAAGATTTTGTCTTTTGTCACATTTTGCTGAAGCGCTCTCATCATTGCCTTCATCGTGGTTTGGTACTCCTTTTATCATTTACTTTTAATTTCAGATTTCAGAGGCTGTGATAATTGGATAGTTTGTCTATAGAATTAGAGAATAGTGTTTATAGTGCTTTAGTAATTTACTTTTTTTGTATGCGTGAATGGAGTGTCTGAGGAGTACTCTAGTACTGGAGTAATGTTTAGTCTTTTATATAGCACCAGTTATTTTTTTATATACTTTAGTAATTTACTGAGGGTTATATTAGCATTTTAGTTCTACAGTTTACTTAGCATATACTCATATCTATATATGTATGTATAGATATTGATATTTTAATTCTTATTTTTCAAGAATCTTTACTATGTAATACACAAAGTCATATAAATGGTCAACAAACCAGTTAACATAGAAACATAACAATGCCAACAAAAGTATTAACAATTGACTTTTATGGTTTATTTGCAAGACTTAAACAAAATGACCTAATAGTAATTAACTTTAAGTACCTTCTTAGTTTTACATGTTGCTATTAAATTCAGCATTATACATTTTCCAGGGACATAATATACTATGATGAACAGCGTTTAATATCCCTGACACCTCTAACAACACATGTATCTGTGCTCTGAATTTCCTGTGCACTGGCACAAACTCCTGAATATCTGTTCTTGCTCTGCCTAAGGTTTTCTTTCTGCCATATAGTTAAATCAAAACAAGAAATCCAAATAAAGGATTTTGCACCATGTTTCTTTTATTTTTCTATCCTTAAATTGCATTTCAGCCCTGTACATCTCATCCACAATCTCTATCAGCTCTTCTGTGAGAGGGGGAGAGCACACATGTCTCTTTTTAGCTTAATTGTTAATTTAATCTAAGGGCTATATTAGGAAATATTATGGTTTTGAAGAAGCTGTGCAAAACTAAAGTATGTATGTATTTGTGTGCAAAACAATTTTGGTCAAGTTGCAATTATTGCTTCTAACTTTGGCCTGGAGGCACCTGTCTCAGTCTGCGCTGAATGAACGTCTGGGGAGCTGGTGATTACAACACAGACTTCATGCTGTACAGCTTGCTTTTTTAGGTATGGAAGACGTTTTCTTTTAACACAAAACAGTAGAGTACATTCACTGTTCAGTCTTAAGGCCATTCACTCCTTGTATATTTAGGGCCAGTAGTGTGGATTTAAAGATACCATCACAGATAAATTGGCAAAAGTGGCACAGATCTTGAGTAAATAACCCCTGTCCATCACAGATTTTACAGTCTGGTTATATTCTTGTTATTTTAATATTAGTTTAAATACAAATAAATTGGTCTGTTTTGATTGTGTTCAGGGTTTTTATTTATTTATTCATGTTTGCTTATGTTTGTATTGTGTTCATGTATTTGTGCATATTTTAATGATCGATTTTATTCATAGGAGTTTGATTTAGGTAGGCAATGTTATTTTTTTGAGGACACTGAGTATGTGTGTGTAAAGTTATGTCTGCAATGACGTGACTTGGGAACATGGTGTATGTTTTACCTAATTTATATTTTTATTTTATTCTTTACATTAAGTGAAGATTTGGGTTTTGAGAACTGTTTTGGATGGGCTAAGGTGTTCATAAGGATGTGTGTTTTTGGATTTCATATGTGCAGTATATATTACTTCAAACTGAATAAAGTAAATCTTGTGGTTTTAGGGAAATTTTGTAGGAGTGAAGTACATCAAGGATGTGGATAAATACTCAATGATATGCCAATGCTGTATTTAAATGTTTGATAATGCACCAAGGGGCAGATAAAATAAAAAAAATCTATATAGTCACATGGTACATGCCACTGCATATTCTTGTCACACGCGTGTGTGTGTGTGTCTGTGTGTGTGTGTGTGTGTGTGTGTGTGTAGGGACTATTCCGTGTGTTCCCCTGCCCCTCCTTATTAATGTGTGGTAACCTCCGAACCCTAACCCTGCCTCTGTCCATACCCCCTACCCCCATCTGTACATCCTACCTTAGAAAAAAACATGCTGTAACACTACCACTATTCTGACTATAAGAATTGATAGGACTGTAGGACACTGGTTTGAGCTGGATGAAACTGGAAGAAACTGGAATGAGACTGAAATGAATGTCTTTATATGTTAATTACCCAAACTGTGCTGAACAGGTTCTAGTCTCTCCTTTATGGGCCAGCTCTTCTTGTACCTTTTACAGTAAAGTCTGCAAACACTGTAGTTTGGTTAAGAATGCTTTATTACGTACAGTGGCAGTAGATGTCGGCAATATCCAAATATTGTCACCAGTAACAGTGTTGATAAACTGAAATAGTCTGTACATTCTTCATATTCCTTTCCTCCTAAATAATATAGTTAATATTCTGGAATGCTGGATATTTGACCTGACTTCTGTACTCATAATTGAGTGTCTGTACTGCAATGACTTTCTACATATCAGTCCAAATTAAATTGTGTGTAAGGTATCTCCTAACAGTACCAAAACACTGTAAGTTTCTACGTGTCTCTTTAGCCTTGGTTCCTAGATTTGTAAGATCTGTTTATTTTCAATGTGCTACTGCACATTCTGTTCTTATCAGTATTCTTGACTGACTTTTATTTTTACTGATTGAAAGTGCATTCACTGAAACTGTGTGCACAGTGTGAAGGTCTGCTTTAATATGGCTGCATTTCTAGACTTATGCAAAAAGAATACTGTATTTTTGTACATTAAATGATACCTCATGCTACAACTCTTCCTGAGATACCTGAACACACACAGGTATCTCTTTCTGTAGTTACTTCAAAATATGAAATATAAAATGAAGATACGGGCCTAACCTTACATTTTCAGGCCAATGCAAGGTTGGGAACAAGTGTTTTGGTATATTGGCAAGCTAGAGGGGCATTAATGCCTGTGCTTGAAATATTTGTATGTATGTATGTATTTATGTATTCTACTAACTGTATTTATGTACGATTTATTCTGTAACAGTTGTCTCTGAAATTACTAAAATGGGATTAGCTTCTGTAATTACTTTATAACTCTATTAATATAGTCTGCAAAGTATACTATAATGATCACTAGAACCAATATAAAATGTAGTTTTTCAATCTGGTAAATAAACTTGTAATTTTAATATTGACCACTAAGTGTCACTTGAGCATTTACAGTCTGTTTGGATTGAAGTATCTTCACTTTATGATTTAATTATAACCGGGCAATTCTTTAACATGTTGTAACTGGTAAACTCTTTTTTACACCTATCTTGAAGCATAATTACCATATACTGTATTAGCTTGTGTCTGTAAATCTTCAGCTAGATTTGTTGCTAATAATCTTGTATATTTGTCTTTTTTAATTTCTGTGTGCTGTAATAGGTGTCTGCCTTTTAAATTTGTGTTTTAAATATCCTATAAATATCAGCTGTAATAGTATAAATACTTTTTACTAAAACCTATGCTTTCTGTATGTATTTCAAATATATACTTCTGCATATCCTGTCAGTGTCTTTTTAACTTTCTGTCTATTGTATTATGTAAGGTGCACTGAATTCTGTAAATTAATTATCAAATTAAGCCTGACTTGTTATGCCTTGAGTATATTAAATAACTATAGCTATTTATTCTTTAGATAACCTATCTTAATAAGCCTGTTAGAAATAATTCTGTTACTTTACCCTTAAAACTAATGACTGAATAATGTGAAGTGTGATGTAATTGCATGTTGTAAACTGTCTAGTAATATTGCTAGAAATGTACAATTGAATATGAATGCTATGCTCTGAAATCTGAAATGTACTATACTGAATTTGTAACTGAGTATGAATGTCATATTCTGAAACTTGACTGATAATCCACATTAAAGTGATACATATTTATACTGAACATCTAAAATAACTGTTTATAAATGCTATAGTCTGGAAACTAACTAAACTAATACTAAAAGAATGCCTTTTCTGCCAGTGTTACCTAAGCACAGATAGACTGAAATCTGGTAAATATTATATTCTGGAAACTAAACTATTACCAAAGGAATACCTTTTCCATAATTGCTTCAACCCTAATTTGCATAAATGCACATCTGTTGCATATACATAGATAACTGAAACACAAACAGAAAACTAGTACTGTTATACAACTGCCTTTAAATATAAAAACATTTGCATACTTGCTTTAACTCTGATCTGCATAAATGCTCATCTGTTGTATATACAATTAACTCTAAAGAATACTTTTGTTTTTGATAACTGAAACACATTTAAACAGCACTGAAGGAAAAAATAACCTTGTTGTTCACCACATGTGGATACCACAGCAGTAACAGGGACAATGCAGAGTAAGGCCTAAACTTGGCAACAGCTGTGTTGATGTCTTTTTCAGTAAGTACATTTGTGTTGTTGCTTGTATGATTTCAGTACTTCAGCATATATTTATATATGTATATATGTGTGTGTCTCTGTCTATCTATATCTATATGGGTCTACTTTGATTCACTGAAAACTAATTTCACTGAATTTCAAAACACTCACACCAAATCACTGAAAGCTTAAATCACTGAAAACTCATTTCACTGAATCACATTTCACTGAATGCAAGTACTGCTGGGCAAATAAAATGTATATGCCTTTTTCCCCACTGTAGTGCGATCCTGGAGTTAGTATATATAGTTGGGAGGGTGTGGGCGGCACAGCCCCCCACATTTGTGGGTGTGGGGGGCACAGCCCTCCCACCTACATTTATATTTATGAATCTCATTTTACTGAATGCTAACAATATAAAACCAAAAGTAGATGGGGAGCTACACAACCCACACCCTCCCAATGTGGGGAGCTATGCCCCCCACACCCCTTAACTATATATACTAACTCCAGGATTGCACTACAGTGGGGAAAAGGGCATATACATTTTATTTGCCCAACAGTACTTACATTCAGTGAAATGAGTTTTCAGTGATTTGGTGTGAGTGTTTTGAAATTCGGTGAAATGAGTTTTCAGTGAATCAAAGTAGACACACACATATATATATATATATATATATATATATATATATATATATATATATATATATATATTTATATTTAATATAGACAGATTTTATCTATCTATATATCCATCTCTAGCTATAATTAGTAATAATTAATATAATTATATAATTGCCATGATGATAGCTTGAATGACCATGTTCCATTAGATGACTAAAGCCAAAGGACATAGGTAGTTTTGCAGCTGAAACTTTCTCAGTCTCTAACCCCTTCTGTTTAGCCATCATACTCCATAATGACCACAATTTCTCTAGCGCATCAGTGCACCACTCAACAGGAAAGCACAGTACGATAAAAACAAATACATATATATGGAGATAGCCAACACGTAAAGACCTCCTAAACCTCTTCCACCGTGGGCTGGGGGAAGGAAAGTTTGTATATTTTAAAAGATGACCCTTGAGCAAGCAGAGCTATGATTGTAGCATGTACATACCTTTTATATCTGACTTGATCAAGTCCATTTTCTTCAAATTAGTAAAACAGAATCTCCTGCTGTTCCTTCTGGATAGTATCTTGGAAGGCAAGCCTTGGATGATTGTAGCCCCTAAGGATGACTGAGACCTTAAGATCATGCCCAGCATATAGTGCTTTGCAGCAGTTTTCAGAGAAGCCCTATTCACAACCCAGTCTAAGGCTGTATCTTTGAAATTGGGGTGTGTGGGACATGTAGCTTCCCATCTACTTTTGGCTTTATATTGTTAGCTTTCAGTGAAATTCATAAATTTGTAAACGTGAATTAGCTATCACACTGGTTGACTAAACTGTTGTCAGAACAGTACATTTTTATTGTATCTGGCATAACAATATTTGATAATCGCAAATTCACCCAGGCAAACTGACCGGTTACTTTAGAACCAATTTATATGACGTGTAAGACACAAATAAAAAAAGAATCTGCCTTATTGGGCTAATATATCGACTGATTCAGATTTATCTATGTACCTTGTGGCTTAAAGATGTGTTTATTCACAAGAACAGTCCATCTTCTGAAAGACCAAAAATGAAGTACAAGGCCTGACATTCTGAAATCTTTCTAGAGGAAGTAATGGCCAAAAAAAAAAGAGATTTCCAAGACAAATATTTTAAGTCTGCTTTAAAGTATGCCTGAAAAGGTGGTAAGGTTAGCTTTTCCAGAGTAAAATATAACTTTCAATGTGGAGTTGGTTCCTTGAACAGAGGTCTGATTTGGAATGCACCCATTAAAAGTGCCTTGCAAATATTTGACAAAGCAAAAGAAAAACTGTCAAGTCCTTGATAAAGGTTTGCAACAGTTATAACCTGAGCATTCACAGAATAATGGCTAAGGCTTGAGTCAAACATGAGGGAAAGCTAATCTAAAATGGCTGTCACAAGCTCTGATAAATAACCTAATCATTTGGGGTAACATTAATGGAGAAACACATCTATTTGTTTTTGCAAGTTTGTTTTCTAGTATTAGTTCTCTAGGCAGAAGTGAAGATCTGAACAAACTCAGGAGAGCATGCAGCATCCTCATTCATTAACAGAGAGGAGTCCAGGAGAGGCTTGGAGGATGGATGAGTCAACCGTTTCTGAAGGGGCTTAGAAGGAGAGATTCCTCTAGAAGATATGTCCAGAACAGGGCTATATGAATGACTTCATACTTGTTCTGCTTGGTTTTCTGAGTTAAGTTCTTTATAAAAACATACTGGAAAAAGGGTAGAGCAATCCCAAAAGCCAGTTCTGGAAAACAGCATCCTTGAGTTGTTGCCCCAGAAGGGAGAGAAGTAGAAACTGCAGCATTTGGTGATGGCTGGTGAACCAAATACATTGGAACAAGGCTTCCCTAGTGAAATACCATTTGTGCTACTGACAAAATGACAGACCACTCATGTAGCATCAGCAGACAATGGCTGAGCCTGTCCGTGACAGATGTAACATCCCTAGGACTTTGGGTGACTATTAGAAAGTAGTTGGTTGAAATAGTTAATTTCTATACCCTTATGGCTTCTATACATGGGAATAAAAATGCACCCTGCTCTGCTTGATTATGTACCATAAAAAATACTACATCGCTGAAGTGGATAACAAGTGCGCCTTGGGGAAGGAAGTCCTGAAAGAAACAGTATAGTGAGGAGGACTGACCTCATCTTCTGAACACTGATGTGCAGACTGGCCACCAGCAGTGACCATAGTCTGTCTGCCCTTGATTAAGCATCTCTCATCCTACAGCAGAAGTGTCCATGGTGGCAGCCACTACAGGACCTAGGAAGTGAAAAGGACTGCTCAGTTAGGGATATGAAAGCACCATTGCTCATGCATTATGCATGCAGTAGAATTCCTGATTTGACCATAGAATATTTTTGTTCCCCAAGACCACTGTCTTGAGGTTCCACTGCTGACCCCACATTTGAAATTTTACATAATGAGGTACATAAATCATAGCTGCCATCAAGCCTAGCTTACTGGGGCAAAGAGCTCCTGCAGGTCTGTGGGACCAAAGCAGCCTCATGATTACCAGCTGAATGGAAGTAATCCTGTCTAGAGGGATACTGCCTTTTCACCCTCGAGTTCCCTGAAATTACACACATGCACTTGGGGTACACCCTGGGGGGTAGCGGTGAGACTGAATGGAACTAATCAAAACTGATAATGGCCAGATCCTTCCCAGAAGCAGAGAAAGTTTCTTGACTCCTTTGTGATATTTAAGTGGAGATAGTTGTCCTGGTGGTCCAAACAGCACATCTGGTCTCCTGTTGACAAGAAGAGAGTGAGAGATTGTACCATGACCATACAGGGCTTTTTCATGGGAATGTATTTGTTTAGTACACAGAGGTTCAGAATCAATCTGACGTCCTTAGTTGTCTTGAAAAATAAAAAGGACCTGAAGTAATAGTTGGATCCTATGTAGTTTGATAAAAGGTCTTTGATGTCTCATTTTCTGTCCTCATTCTTTTATAAATCTGAAACTATTAGATCTGAAATAAATCTTCTACATACCAAGGCATGTTACAATAAGCAGATTTATTCATGAATAAGATACAGGAACTTCTTGAGACTCACAAAAAAGTGAATCTGAACAATAACAAGCTATGGATATTATTAATTACAAAACGTACAAGAAAAATCTGTCAGGTCTGGTAGTTCTTTTGGAATATTCTCTAAAGCTTTTCTTACTTCCTATTTTCTCTTAACATAATCAGTAAGTACAATTTTGCTTTTTCTAATATAAGAACCCTTATTTCTTCAATGTGCATTTAAGCCTCACATTTGCATGAAGCTGCTGCTTTAATAGTGGCGGTTAGTGGTGCCTTGTATATACACAAATACCAGAAGTTGAAACTTCCATATAACTACCTTTGAACTTAACCTCAGTCTCGTGCTGCTCACTGGCAGCTAGTTTGTGCAGTGAACAGCACTTACACATTTTGGTAGGACTGTTTAGGTCTGCATTACCTTATCATAGTGTCTCGGACTACCACTGCTTAGGGAACATCTGGTTTAGGTGCTGGGCAGCATCTCAGGCTAGGTTAGCTGCAGGTTGCATCAGGTAACCACCCCCCCTTTTATTTCTGGTTTTAATCCCCCTCCACTCCTATTCTTTGCTAGTACAGTTAAGACCTACAACCATGGATGGGCTCTTTCCTACCATCTCTGTTTCTAGCTTGGCGGACATTGGTATCCTGTGGCAATGTAGCAATAGCCTCATGTACACTGACAACCACTTAATTCTCCAATAGACAAATACAGGATGTGAAAGATGTACTTACACAATATCACTGGAGGCCAGATTCTTACATACAGACATAAAGTGCAACAAACAGGCTGTCAGCAACTCACACACCACTCACCACACCTACTAAGGACCATAGACTTACGTACGTGGAGGTGCATATGTAACCTACCCAAACCTCAGAAACCTCTCAGACACAGTCCTCAAACTCTGCAAGCATGCAAACACAACATTTACCAACACAACACATAGCCACATCTCATTGTGTCTCAACTACCAAGCCTGTAAGGTGAAACATTTCATAACCCAAGTCTCTGGTCATAGATAACTCCATTGCGAGACACACCAATGCCTCCCTTACAAGGCTGGATAATGAGAAGATTACAGTTAATTGCCTCTAAGGGGCCAGAATCCGACAGATCACACAAGCACTCAGGTCACTCACCCCTAAGTACCAGTATGACTCAATCATAGTACATGTGGGTGTAAATGACCTGAGGTGTACCTTCTCAGACTGTATGAAGAGAGATGTGATTGAACTCTCAGATTATGTGTCACAGACAGGTATGAGGCTAACACTGAGCAGCATTCTACTGTCTGTAGGGTGGTGCCACAATAGAAATAGAAAATGATTGACTTTAACAATTAGCTTAGCTACTGGTATCATTCCAAAGGAGTCCAATATTTGTCAGCCGGGGAGGACGTGGTCAACAGGACACACTGCTTTGCCAGAGATGGTCTTCACCTGTCATCTCTAGGCATTTGATTACTGGGAAAAATGTTAGCCATCCCTATAGTTCCTTTTTTGGGCATTGCCAAACAGGCAAACCTTCCAACATAACAAAAGCTACTCAGGACAAGCTAAAGTTGATACAGCTCAGTGATAGGACCCTCAACAAGAAGCTGCACTTCCTAGATGCTGTCCTTACCCTGAAGAATGCTGACATCTGTGCAGTTACCAAAACATGGTTTAAAGACACAGAAAGCACTTTGGCAGTGCATGGCTATAATGCCTGTCACACATTCTATTCACCCACTGAACGTGAAAGAGTAAAAGGTGGAGGTGCATCTGTCTACATAAAGGATAAGCTCACCTCAAGGCGGGTCAAACAATATGAGATGCTTGAGCTACTCCATGTCCAACTAATTATGAGAAAAATCCATTGCCATATTCTTGCTAGCTACAGGTCCCCTCCACAAACCAGGAAATCCACACATCATACCTAGAGTTATTTGAATCACTCATCATCCAGCTTAATACCATACTCAAGGGCAATTTTAAATACCCCTCCATTAACTGGGAAGGATACACAACCACTAACATACAGGCTCAAAGATTTCATGACTTTGGAAATTCAAATCCCTGAGCAGCTGGTCTGTACTCTTACCAAGGGAAGAGATATCCTAGATCCGGTAGTCATAAGTATGGGAGAGTGCTGCTCCCTTCCCATGTGTGATGTCCTCACTATGAAGATCAGATCACAAAGCAGTCTCCCTGGAAATTAAAGTAAAACTAGATCCCCTATAAACCCCAAAAACTTTAAGAACTTTTCTAAGGCAAACTACCTCCTATTAAGTAATGGCATAGCTAGTTTCCAAGCTCCACCAAATCCAGAAAACACTGAAGCCTATGCAGAGGTGTATACAAAAGCCATGTACAACCACATAACCAACTGCATAGGCAGTACCAAACTAAAATTAAGTCCAGCTCAAACAGCAAACAAGCCACTCTTGGTCTTAATAGGTTGTACAATAAAAGGAAGAAAATCTTCTCAAGAAGTAAGAGGCAATGTGCACACCAGGGCAATAAGCCCCTCAATAGTATAAATAAGTGAATTGGAATTAGTCAAGTCTCTGAAAGCAAACTTTGAGGTAAAAATAGCCTCCAAAGCTAAGGATAACTATAAGGCATTTTTCACTTATGTCTGCAGTCTTAAGGGTAACACCCAACAATGTGCAGAATTAGTTATAGATGACATCTGCTATACTCGGCCAGATGATATAGCAAATCTGCTGGCTGATAAAGTCAGCTGAAACTTCATTTTCCCATCATCCCCAGTTCTCCCCCACAAAACACCTCCCACACACTCCTATGCCAATGATCACCAATGAACAGGTAGCCACTGTGCTCTCCAAAGCCAAAAATACAACTTCAGTGGGGCCCAATGATATATCAGGTTGCCCCTTAAATAGCTTAAATCAGGAACTAACAGGCCACTAGGATCTCTATTTAACTACTGACCCAAAAGAGTAGAAAACAGCTGCTATCATTCCACTGCATAAGGGAGGATCATCAACTGACCTAGGAAATTACAGACCCATAATCTTGACGAGACTTATTTGTAAGGCCATCGAAAGAATAAATATGGATCTGATAAATAATGACTAAGGAAATCTCCAAACTCTGGATCCCACCCAGTTCAGCTTTGTCAGGAGCAGGTTATGCCTACTAAAGCTGGCGGTCTTCTTTGAGAAAGTCACTAAGGCCATGGATGAGGGCAAAACAAATACATACCACCTACCTCAACCTGGCCAAAGCATTTGACACAATCCCCCACTTAGGTATTATAAGTAAACTCACAAAACTAGGCATAAAGCCTTATGTCACCAGATGGATAGCCAATTGACTTATGGGTAGGATGCAAGTTGTTAAAGTGGGTGATTCCAGTTCCTGTAAGAGGCCAGTTACTAGTGGTGTGCCACATGGCTCAGTGCTGGATCCACTCCTGTTCAGAATATACTCCTTGTACAGCAAGGCCCATTTGGAGGGCCTATGGATAACAAAGTTTGCAGATGACTGCAAGCTGGGGGCAATCATTGAATCCCCCAGTGATGTAGATATATACTTCAGGAGGGTCTAAATCAGGCAACTAATTGGTGTCAGAAATGCAGCCTGAAACTAAATGGGAAGAAATGCATTATTGTACCCTTTCGGAAATCAAATACTCCTGCTAACTACAAATTTAACAACATACCCCTAAGAGTAGATGCAGAGTTGAGGGATCTAGGTACACACATAGACAGTAGTCTGAAATTTGACTGTCATATGTACACAGTTGGAATGAAATCCTTCTATGTGTTACAGCTTATAAAATGAATGTATGGCATTCAGATCTAGGGAGATTCTAGTCTCATTGAACACAGCCCTCATTAGATCAGTAACTGAGTACAATGTGCCATTTGGAATGTACTTGACTAGGCATTTACAACAGCTGCAGCGACCTCAGAGGTTCCTCACTAAGAAAATACAGGGTGTTAACAACATGTCATGTGCTTATAGACTGAAGGCCCTTCCCTTTACTCTGTCTCATATCAACTATTAAGGGGTGATCTAGGCCTGACCTACAAGGTACTTATAAATCTAGTCCTGATGGAGCTGCCATGTATCTGCAAGACAAACAGTATGAGGGTCACCCATTCTAAGGATCTAAACTTAGTCAGTTATTCAAACAGAACATGGTGGAGAGACAGATATATGTCTCAGTCATTGCCCCTCCTTTGGAATAGGCTTCCTGTTCACATCACACAGAGTCCTTCCATGGCTCTCTTCAAGACCAGTTTGGATAGATTGATGGGGAACCACAGATTCACCTGGGGTGGCATCTATATCTCTTATGGACAGGGGCAACCTGTAAAATCTGTAAAGTACCCATGGCATAGTCTCTAAGCCATGCCATTGTCCAGCCCGTAGGGGCCTTATACTGGGTAAATTGGGTTCTATTGTCTAAACTTGTAATGGCTCTTGAGCTGTTAGCCTACTAATCTCCTATGAACCTATGTCTAATAAAATTTTGTTCCCAATCTAGTAACAGTTACTCTTTAAAATCTCACAGACAGTAAAGGTTTTTTCCCCATCTAGTGACAATTACTTCTAGAATTAACTGTTACATTATTCAATAAACTTTATTTCCTCATCTAATGACAGCTGAATATCGGGAATCTTTTCTCAGCTCCCTCCTAAATGGAGCTATATAGTTACATAACTAACACAGCCTGTTCTGCCTGGCAGTATGCTTAATAAGCAGATGTAGCTATGCTGTCTTATTTTACTCGTATAGCTTTGTAGTATCATGTCTCTAACAATATATCTATTCAGCTTAACGGGGCTTTAGTATCACATGGTAAACAATATCACTATTCTTCAGAATATATTAATATTTTCCTATCTTAGGTTTTATAGCAGTAGTAGCAGTATAATATCTGAAATAATTCTACTTCAAGAAATCCATCCTGACACTTATGCCAAAGAATTCCCTCAAACAACAGAGAGAGATGTTAAACAATTTAAGTGGCTTGAGAGGACTGTGGAAGGGATTTGGACAATCTATGGATATAACTGTGTAAATCCACCTTCCTGCATGATGGCCATCCATACAAATGGAAACAAGAGAAGGCAAACGCTGAGTGCCTTCAGAGTGGGACAGTTGGGCAAGTTCTCACAGATTTTACAGCCACTACCCCTCCCGTGAAGGGCCATGGTATCTCTATTTCCACTGAGAATTTTTTTAATCTCTGGGCACATTTCCACTATCAAAATTACAACGGCCACATTGATTCTTGTCAGGTGTTTGATTTTTCATTTGTTAATGGCCACGCACATATGCCACAGCTGGCATAGACTGTTCTGTATCCTGGAAAAATGGTTCCCTTTTTTTTCCATGTCTACCAGTTCCTCCTTAACTGTTGGACCAAATAAGGTAGACCATCAAAAGGAACATTGAGGAATTGCACTTTGAAGTTCTCATAAAAAATCAGACACAGCCTAGTATCTGCTGGCCTCATGGCACCATCCATGGAGTTATGTGACAGGTACTTGATGAAGTTGGATATTGGTGACATCATTGCACCTGATAAAAAAGTTTGTTTTTAAATTCATTAGCAACATTTCCATTGTCTTGATCATATCATATGCAATCTTGTGCTGGAACCAGAGCATATGAGACATGCAGTTAAGCATTCTGATAGGAAATGTAGAGGATACATGCACACATTTCCCAAATTGATCCATTGCCCTGGATTCTCTTTCCAGCAGGATGAATTAAAGGAGTTTGTGGTGTGACAGCCTTCTTGATGGATAATGGGGATAATCACAGGAGTCTGCACCTAATAATTCCAGTCCTTAGATGGCTGAAAAATCATATCTGCTCTGTTAGAAAGTAGCACCATAACATCAGTCTATTTTTTAAGCCTCTCCATTGATAAAAGCAACCATCTTGTCTGCAGAGGAAAACCCTGAGGAGGTCAGGGCGGTGGAAATAATCAAAATGCCTCCGATGATCTGTTATGGAAACGTACTAGTGTATTTTGGCCAGTTCCCTTACCTCTCATGAATTCTAAAATCTTCCAAAAATTTATAGTAATGTGGGATTGGGAAGATGGGAAATATACTATATTTCCATGACTGGTCATTATCTGTTGTGAGGGACTCTAGAGGGGATTTATCATGCTTCCTCTTGAAAAAGTACTTTCTTCCATTCTAGGCTGTAACAAGACCCTGTATTGGTATCTGAACAGTAGCTACCTGACTCTCTGCGCCACTGTTTGAAAGAGTGAGAGATCACGGGAACAAGAAGATGAGCTTCTTGGACTGATGCCAGTTCTGTTGCAAGTGTCAAAGGTGGCCCATGGTGGACAGTTGCATTAATAGCATGGTCATCTACATTTTTATTTATTTTATTTATCCTTTTCTTAATCGGGTTAGTCCCACTAGGCTAGTAGCCTCTTTTCAGTGGAGGACCAAAGTGGTATTTATTCTACAAAGAAAACACACTCAAAGCTGAGGACTGCAACACTGAGCATCCACGTTTGACATTGAGTGGCACCAGTAGTTACACAATTAGCACGGGTTGCATCAATCAGCATTGGAAGATGACATTAGAAACTGCTCAGTCCTCCTGAGTCAGAAATCTGAAATGGTCCCTACAACCTAATCCAATACCAGGGATTAGGCAGATGCATGTCACTGACTCTACCAATATCGATGGCAATGTCATCATGGAAGGCACTGATAGGAACAGTGACTCCGGATGGAAACAACTGTCACTGTCAATGATGCTACAAATGTTGACTCAAACACCTTCAGGTTATCATTTGAACTTGTGCGTACTGATACTGAGTCAGAGGCTGATGAGGCAGCAGGAAAAAAATGCGAAGGTAAAGCCTCCCTACCTACCCTAAAAATAAGGAGAGGGTAGGAACAAGATTCATCTCCATGCCAAACTGGAGAAGAACCTTCATCATCTTCCTGTAGTCAAGACCATACCACTCAATTGTCCAGATCTTTGCAGAATGTCTAGATTTTTGCCTCATATTTTTGGTCTGTTTCTCATAAAATCGGGGTTTTCTGGCAAGTCATTGGCAAATCATTGAGAATTGAAGTCAGAAAGTAAGGAAAGATATTTGAGTTTCAAACTTCATACCTTTCAGAAAATTCATGCTAATGCAAAACCTGTTATTCTATCAACTTTCTAAGTTTGTAAGAGCAATGTTTAAAAATCATCCCTATTTTTAGGCCTTTGTACCCCCACTGTTTATGGCTTTGTCCAGATTTATTGCTCTAAGAGGTTGAGAGGTACGGTAAAAGACCATGAGTCATAGAGCAACTATAACAAGAGTGAAAGCACCTAAAAGATCTGGCAGATGAAATTCTGGATAATGCAAAAGTGCAAAGTTCTACTCCAGATAAGGAGGAAACACTGTCCTCCACAAAAATAACTGACAGTTTAGATACACCAGAAGTACAGACAATAACACTATCTTCATGTAGTTTACACTTCTTTTGAGAAATGGGAGAAATATTGTTTGAGGAGTAGGTTTTGTCCTCCCCATCCTTCCTTTTATGAGACTTTTTTTGTCCTTATTGGTTCATAGATAGTTATTGGGCATACAGTTGAGAAGACCATTAAGAATACTGGCCCAAATTCCCAGTTGCCTCAAAGCACTGTCTGATTAACTGACTTTCTCAAAGTCACACAATAGGCAAATGACATTTGCAGAAATCAAACCCTATACCACAGGAAATAGCCCACTAACAGCTCATAACCTTTGACCTCTGGGCTAGCTGCACTTCCTCATTATGTGTTCCTTTAAACCTGTAGATTCTGAAGGCCTAACTTTTGATCCCTAGGAGACAGAAGCCTGTACTAAGGTCAAACCTTTAGGCAGTAAATCTTTCAGACTTAACATATATTTTTTTAATTAATTAATGTATGTTTTTCAAAAACATTACAAATGCTGCAATCCTGCTTCCAGTGTTCTGGACCAAGACAAGTAACCTATAGTAAATTATTGTCTTGGTGTAGGAGCTTATACTCACAAAAATCATATTTCTTAATTTCATTTTACTCTCCATGCACTAAAAGATGCAAGAGAATAAGGGAGATAGTCAAATGCAACAAAATACTAAGAACCTGACTAAACTCTTAAGACTAAATACAAAGAATGCTATAACAAAGGCCTGGAAGAATAACAGTAACTGGAATGCCATAAGAAAATAGCCACCTAAAAGGCTCATGGTAAAGAATCCAACACTAAAAATAACTATTTTTTTAGCTATATTTCAAAAGCAGGTTTTGCAATTGATGGGACCTAAGAGGAGTAAAAATCATGTTTGCTTAGAAAAACAGAAAAACAAAGGTTTGTTTTGACCTTGTAACTCCAGATATGTGTAAAATTATTGACAAATAATCCAAGACAGAAGAAAAATGAGAAAAAAATAAAGAACTTTTCCTCACAAAGTTCAATATAATAACCTGGGGCCATTTCTGTGCTGCAAGCTCACTGAGTATCAAAAAGAGATCTATAGAAGCCGTGCTAAGTGTGGAGCATGCATGTAAAGAGGTGGAGTTACAGCCTAGTAATATTTCTAATGCTGACCTGCTTAAGTCCTTTGGCCTTAGTCCTGCTGGTCTGAAGATAACATACCTGATCATCTGATACAGTTATGAATATATATAGTTTTTACACACACACACATATATATATATATATATATATATATATATAGAGAGAGAGAGAGAGTTATTGTAGTATGTTGTTTGTCTTTCGGCTTTTTCCCGGTAAGGGGTCGCCACAGCGGAACTCTGGTCCGCTAATGATTGACAGTAGATTTTTACGAAACGCCGAGGTGCCAGCTCGACGCTCAACCTTCAACGAAGGCATGCCCATTTACGCACGCATGTCTTTCGAACGCTACCCAACCACTGGGAGGACATGCAGACTCCACACAGAAGGCACTTCCAAGCCCAGCCAAGAATCGAACGGGAGAACCTCTTGCTGTGAGGTAACAACACTACTGCCGTATCACCGCGGCTGTCCTGTTATATAATGAGCGGCTGACTTGTTCACAACTGAAACACAACTCATCAGTGTGATCCATTATATCACAACTTGGCAAGACTCAGGAATGGATTTTGTGGAGAAGGGGCCTGGTGAAAAACTCCATTTCTTCTGCAGGTGATGGATCTGGACTTGATAAATTATGATAGATGGATCAGAACTCAACAGAATCCTTCTCAACTGTCCTCATAGACACACATATATATATATATATATATATATATATATAGAGAGAGAGAGAGAGAGAGATAAATATAAATATATATACAGTGGATATAAAAAGTTTGCACACCCCTGTTAAAATACCAGGTTTTCGTGATATAAAAAAAATGCGATCACAATAAATAATTTCAAAACTTTTCCCAAATTTAATGTGACCTATAACTTGTACAATTCAATTAAAAAAAAAACAAGTCTGTTAGGGGAAAAAAATATAAAAAATAAAAAACGTACAATATGTTGGTTGTATAAGTGTGCACACCCTTAAACTAATACTTTGTTGAAGCACCTTTTGATTTAATTACAGCATTCAGTCTACTTGGGTAGGAGTCTATCAGCATGGCACATCTTGACTTGGCAATATTCGCCCACTCTTCCTTGCAAAAGTTCTCCAAATCTGTCAGATTGCGAGGGCATCTCTTGTGCACAGCCCTCTTCAGCTCATCCCACAGATTTTCTATTGGACTTAGGTCTGGGCTCTGGTTGGGCCATTCCAAAACTTTAATTTTCTTCTGGTGAAGCCATTCTTTTGTTGATTTGGATGTATGGTTGGGGTCATTGCTGTATTGAAAGGTGAAATTCCTCTTCATCTCCAGCTTTCTAGCAGATGCCTGAAGGTTTTTGGCCAAAAGTGACTGGTATTTGGAACTGTTCATAATTCCCTCCATCTTGACTAAAGCCCCAGTTCCAACTGAAGAAAAGCAACCCCAAAGCATGATACAGCCACCACCATGTCTTAACCATGGGGATGGCATTCTTTTGGTGATGCAAAGTGTTGTTTTTGCGCCAAACCTACCTTTTGGAATTGTGGCCAAAAAGTTCACCCTTGGTCTCATCAGACTATTACACATTTTCCCACATGCTTTTGGAAGACTTGATCTATTGTTTTGCAAATTTTAGCCAGGCATGGATGTTTTTCTGTGTAAGAAAAGGCTTCCATCTTGCAACCCTACCCCATAGTCCGGACATATGGAGAATACGGGAGATTGTTGTCACGTGTAGTACACAACCAGCACTTGCCAGAAATTCCTGCACCTCCTTCAGTGTTGCTGTAGGTCTCTTGGCAGCCTCCCTGACCAGTTTTTGTCTTGTCTTTTCATCAATTTTGGAGTGATGTCCAGTTCTTTACAATATCACTGTTGTCACGTATTTTCTCTACTTTTTGATATCTGTCTTTACTGTGTTCCATGGTATATCCAATGCTGTGGAAAATTTTTTGTACCCTTCTCCTGACTGATACCTTTCAACAATGAGATCCCTTTGATGCTTTGTAAGCTCTCTGTGTACCATGTTTTTTGCTGTAGCAGGCAACTGAGTAAATGTCAGGAAAATCCTACTAGGACAGCTGATCTTTATTTTGGGTTAGTCAGAGTCTCTTTAATTGATGGCAGGTGTGTACCCAAGAAGACTGAATGTTGTAATTAAATCAAAAGGTGCTTCAACAAAGTATTAGTTTGAGGGTGTGCACACACAACAAAGTATTAGTTTAAGGATGTGCACACTTATGCAGCCAGCATATTGTACATTTTTTATTTTTTATATGTTTTCCCCTAACAGATTTGTTTGTTTTTCAATTGAATTGTACAGGTTATAGGTGACAGTAAAGGTGGGAAAAGTTTTGAAATGATTTATTGTGGTCTCATTTTGTTATATCACATAAACCTGGCATTTTAACAGGGGTGTGTAAACTTTTCATATCCAGTGTGTGTGTATGTGTGTGTGTGTGTGTGTGTGTATTTGTATATATACACACATGTAGGTGCTGCGGTAGCGTTGTCGCCTCACAGTAAGATGTTGTCCTGTTCAATTCTCAGCTAAAGCGTCTTCTGTGTGGAAACATGCGTGAATGGGCGTACCTTCATTGAAGGTTTTGTGTCAGGGCTGGCAACTCGGTATGAAAAAATCTACTGCCAATCATTAGCGGACCGGAGTTCTGCTGTGGCGACCCCTAACCGGGAAAAGCCGAAAGACACAACAACACATGTATACATATGTATGCAGACAAACAAAAAGAGCAAGCAGGATAACTATAATATAGACACTGATTTGTCCCAACAATGTGCATTGCTGATAAAACAGTCTGATAAATGAATAATAATTTGCAAACAGCGTAGATATTATATTACCAGCCTATGAATATCTTTAAACAGATTAGCACCACTCTATACAGATTATCAATCCTTCTAACCAATCAAAACCCATACTGAATTATTTTTCAACTGTATGAAGGGTGGCAGCACGTTTGCATTTGTAGTAAGAAAAAAGTAAAAGAAAAAAAGAAAAGCAAATTCCTCTGCTGAAAATAGGCTCCTACCCATTTGGACTTTCCCAGTAATCAAATGACAATAAATAAATAAAGTCTCTACCGTTGGTGGTGCAGGTGGCATGTACCCCTCTACACAAAGAACAAATATCAAAGCACAACAGAAACAGATACTCTACATAGATCAGCACCCCAAAAATGAAATCTAACATTACTATGATAAAAATGACCAATCTAAAGTAATAAAAATAAATAAAATGCTAACCTGACCAGCCAACTGGAAATGGCATCACTATTAACTTTATCCACCACGTAATGCCTTCTTTAGGCAATGCCAGATTGACAAACCTACCGACACAGTAAATTCAACCTTGAACCCCAAGGTGTTACTGCTCAACACTAGGAGCCTAAATAAAAAATTCATCCCCTCCAAACCCTCCTCACACTCAAGAATATAAGCATCTGTGCTGTTACTGAGACACAGTTTAAAGTGGCGGAGATTACCCTGGCAGTGCAATGTTTCAGTACCTTCCACACTTTTAGACCAGTAGTTGTACTGACAAGGGCTAAAGGTGGAGGTGTCTCAATATGCATCAGTAACAAACATATCTTTAGGGTGGACAAACAGGATGACGTGCTGCACTTCCTCCATGTGCAGATCACCACAGACACAATCCTGTACTGTAAGATAGTCAGCTATAGTTCATCCTACACGTCCCAAGAAGCTCACAATGCATACCTGGACCTACTGGAGACACTTACCCTCCAACCTAACACCCTACTCATGGGAGACTTCAATTACCCCTCTATAGACAGAGAATCCCAACACCACATCAAATCTACAGGCATTGAGATTCCTGGACTTTGTAAATACAAACACCCTTGAATAGTACATACACCCACTAGAGATTCCAATGTACTAGACTTTGCAATCACAAATATGGGAGAATGCCGCACCTCCCCCAATGTCTCATCCCCCTAGTAATGTCTTACCATAAAAACTGTCTCTGAAATCAAAATCAGCTCCATAATCCTATTAAAACCAGTAAACAGTAAGGAACTATTCCAAGGCAAATTAGTTTTTGTTAAGTGATGACTTGTTAAAATTCAATGTCCCTCCAAAACCTGGGAACACAGCAGTGTAAGTTGAATTGCTCTCAGAAATTCTGTATACCCATGTCAATGGCTGCATAGAGGCTGATGTACCTACAAGAAGTAAGCCCATGACTAGCCCCAGAATCAAACTGCCTTGATGGATATACAACAAAAGGAAAAATTATAACAAAAATCAGGAAGGGTAATTTCCACATCAATAAAAACTCTCTCATCAAACTAAATAGGCAACTAAGAGGTCTAATTAGGTCAAACAAAGCCAGCTTTGAGGTTAAGCTAGCCTCCTAGGTGAAAGATAACCATAAGGCCTTTTACAGCTATATCAGAAACCTCAAGGCAGCACACAGCAATGTGATGAATTGGTAGTTAATGATGGGAGATTCACCAAGCCTAGCGATATAGCGTATCTGTTAGTGGACAAATTTGGTTCCAATTTTACCCCTGTCACCCTTAACCATCCCCCCAAAAATATCGTCAAAATAACCCTTCCAACTATAACTAGGAATCGCCCTGGCTTCACTCACTAAAGCCAAGAACACAGCCTCAATGAGTCCTGATAACATCCCAGGATGCCTCCTGAACAGTCTTAAATATGACTTACCAGGACCCCTGGAGTCATTATTTAACTATTATCCTAACACAGGCTTTGAGCAATGTGAATGGAAGACTGCAATGGTCATTCCCCTTCATAAGGAAGGCCCTTCAACAGACCCTGCAAACTGCAGACCCATTAGTCTGAATAGTCTTATTTGCAAAGTCATGGAAAGAATTAGCATCAAGACTGTCAGCAAGGACATAGGAGACCTCCAGACATTGGATCCATTCCAGTTTGGCTTTGTCAAAGGAAGGACATGCTTACTGTATCTGTTGGACTTCTTTGAAAAGGCCACTTAAGCAATGGAGGAGGTGAAAACTATGCATACTGCCTACCTAGATCTGACTAAAGCATTTGACACGATATCCAGCTCGGGGATTGTCAACAAACTTGTGGAACTAGGTATAAACCCCTTTATAACATGCTGGGTAGCTAGCTGACTCACTGATAGGACTCAAGAGTTTAGAATCATTGAGGCCACTTCCACAAAGAGGCAGGTCACCAGTGGGGTTCCTCAGGGCTCTGTGCTAGGCCCACTCCTCTTTGGCATCTACTTCTCTGATATCAAAGCCAATTTTAAAAGTCTCTGGCTAACCAAGTCTGCAGATGGGTTCAAACTGGAAGCAATCATTGAATCCCCCCCATTATGAAAATACCCTTTAGAAAGGTCTAACACAGACAAATGCTTGGTACCAAAGCCATGGATTAAAACTCAGTATCAAGAAATGCATTATAGTACCTTTTGGGAATTCAGCCAGCTGGGTAACTGCATTCTCAATAAAACACCCCTAAAAGTTGAGTCACTTGTGAGGGATCTGGGAGCTCATGTAGATAGGAACCTAGCCTTGACCAACATGTGTCCAAGGTAGTAAGGAAATCGTTTTATGCTGCTGAACTTATAAGTAAGGACATGGCATCTAGGTCATCATACCACTGTACTCAACCCTCATTAAACTCATCATAGAGGACAATGCCCACTTTGGTATGTCCCTGAGCAGAAAAATGCAGCAACTGAAATGTCCAGAAAGGTTCCTTACAAAGAGAATACAGGGAGTAAACACAAAAACTAGATATCATACAGACTTCTGAGAAGTAATCTTTGCCTGGCATACAAGATTCCTGGATCCTGTTTTGATGACCCTTTTACACATCATGCAAAAAAATAAAAATAAAAAAACAGCATCAGAACTACCAGATTAAAAGACCTAAACTTTGCTTGTGGCATAAAAAGGACATGTTAGAGAGACAGATATGTTTCTCAGAAAATTCCCATTCTCTGAAACAGGCTCCCCATCTATTTGAAGCAGAGTTCCTCCATACCCTATTTAAGTGCAACATGGACCAATGGATGGGTAATCAGAAATTCACCCCTAGTCTGACGCCTATGTCTCTGATGGATAGAGACAGTTAGTAAATCACCTCCTATATAAATCAGACTTTTGGGTCTCATTTAGGTTGTATGGCTAGGCTTATAATGGCCTTAGTGGTTGTTAGCCTAGTACATACCTATGAACCAATTAAAATGATCCCAAACTAACTAATATAAGAAATACAAAGTAAATAACATTAAACTAATTAAACACAGCACCACACTATACTACCAGGAAATCTTAGCACTAGTATCACAGAATTATCTAAAACATAAAAAAAAAGCTTAAGTGCTTAAAACCTGCCACAGAACTGAGTAGAAAACACCCCAAGTGCTATGAGAATGGAGTCCGACATAACATGAGTAACAGAGACTTTGGCTAGTGAGAATAGCATGCGGGGGTATTTTGATACCAGGGGTACAAAGCATATAAGAAGGACTGAGTGGGTAAAAAGGATGAAGTATCAGTACACATGAGAAAAGCAAACCAAAAGAATAAAGCCCACTGGAACCACGAGTTAAAACCATAAAAAACTTTAATACTCAAATAAAAGAATGGCTTTAACTCGTGATTCCAGCGGGCTTTATTCGTTTGGTTTAAGATTTTTTAAGCTGCTGGTTTCACTGCTACACTGGTTATTTTTGGATGTTACACATGAAGAAAGGAATTTAATCATGTTGTAAAGCAAGAAGAATAAAAACTGTCACGGCAATGAGCAGCAGAGCAGAAGCTGCCAGGTCAAGTGAAGTAACAGTCCAAGTAGGGGAAGGAGAAAACAGCTAAATGCTGGGCAGATCATGATGCAGCAATGAAAGCTAATAGAAATAGGGCGTGAAAGGAGAGAACCTGCCTGCATACCCACACCTCAACATCTCTAAATATACTAACTGTAAGATCGCACAACCTGCAAAGCAAGGAGAAACGTCCTTACCAGCTTAGGTATATGATGTCTTTGATTTCATTGCCTATTCTTTAACTAAATGGGAGTTAGTAAAAGAACTTGATTATTCATATTTCAGCTGAATTCAGTGCATTCATACCCAGTCATCTGTACTTAAGGTATATCAGAGTGGCGTTTCATTATTTATTTACTTGTTAACCAGGGTAGAATGCTGATCTACATGAAACATGTTCAGGATCAGTCCAGGGACATAACAAATAACTAAGATAATAACAAATAAACAACTAGCTTTTGTAAGGGATCATGACAGCAGATCAACATCCATTTGTCTAAATGTGGGCAGACTGAAGTAATATCACAGAAATAACTTTCAATGGCCATAGATTTTTCACTTTTCAGCACTGCTGTGTGACCTCGCTAGGAATGCCGATAGGCCACACATAGTATGATTAACCCCAGCATTCATATGAGTCCTGTTTCCCTGATCAAAGAATGGAGTAACTACAATGTTCTGTTACCACCAAAATTTGAGAGGTTTGTCCTTTAAAGTTATATATGTTGGATCACTCAGAAAGGAGCATTTAAGGTACTGATGGGAAGGTGGAAGGGGGGGTCTGGGGAAATGTAGGAGGTCAGAGGTGGTACAAATAATCAAATAAAGTTTTGTAAGGACTTGATGATGATAGAAAGCTAGAAGCAGTTTCGTGTCACTGTAAACTAGAAGGGGCAAGGTAGCCATGATCCAGGTCTGCAAGATTAAGAATGGGGATGACATGCAATAAAACTGTAGAAGGACAGAAAGGGCCAAAAATGGTACCTGGTACAAGCAAAGGGCATTAGCTGGACTTAAGAGAGCATTTCTTTACAGAGACATTGGTCAGCAGTGCTTGGAACAGGTTACTGGATTGGGAGTTGACATATAACTCAACACAGGCCTTCAAAGAGCATAACAAATAGAGGAAATAAGGGTCACAAAGGCTTGGTTGAGCAATTCTGGACTGCTAGTTGTACACTCAGGACAGATTAGACAGACCAACTGGCTCCTTGTACTGACAGTAAATATATAAGTATGAAAGACCATAAGCATTAATTAGCCTGAAATGCAACCTCTTTTCATTGAAGAATGTTATGTACATGTTTTTATGAAATAAACATATTGTGATTCATTTATCTGTTTTGCTACTTTCTGATCTGCTCCTAAACAGTTTACATAAAACACTTCTCTTTCATTTCTAACACTATATCATTACAGACCACCATTCCAAGATGAATTAAGCTTACTGTAACTCATGCTGATTCCTGATGTGAAGACAACTTCAGCTTTAATGGAGTGGCTATAAAACAATTGCCACTGGCCAGTAAATTGTAATCTACTTCTGGATTTCAAAGACATGAACAGTAAATCTTAACAAAAAGAAATAGTGGCCTACCAGGAAAAAAACAGGAAAAACATGCTATTGAACTGGCAACATGTGGTCATGTGTTTTACACTGCAATTATTTATTTATTTATTTTACATTTGTTGACAGGGATAGTCCAACTGGATACATGTCCATTTTCAGCGGAGGCGTGGGGAGAAAAGCTCCAGAAACACAGTTAAGCTTAACACTTAAGAGACACGCATATTTACAAAGTATATACAATGTAGTCCACAGGAGGGGACTCACAGGATACATGCTTTCTTTTAATATACAAAACCAGTATGTGACAACAAATAGATATGAGCAGAAAATGCATACAATACGTTTAGACATAATAGGCAAAACTGTAGTTCATCAGGGTTAGTACAGGGACAAAGCCAATGAGTTTTTAAATATTGTTTAAGGCCATTTTTGAAGAGATTTAGACAGGATTCCAGAGTTAGGTTAGCTGGAAGTGAATTCCAAGTTTTGCCAATGAAGATGGCAAACAGGGAGTCTCCATCTGAGTTGGTAGCTTTGTGTGTCTGAACCTGAAGTTTCTTGGATGAGCGTAGTGGCCTAGGGTTTTTATATGGTTTTATGATTTTTATGAGTGCAGGAGTATTTTCAGGTTTGTTGAGAATTTTGTGTGCTACTATGAGCTGATTGAACAGAATTAAGTTGGGAAATTCAAGCAACCCTAGGAGATTAAGATTTTGACAGTGATGTGTCCTGTATGGTGAACCGGTGCCAAATCTGGCAATGTGGTTGTAGAAGCGTGTGAGTTTGTTAGGACTGAAAAGTTTGTGTTTTTCCAGTTAATGTCAGACTTGTGAGAAAATAATATTTCTCAAAAGCTGACCTGTCTTGCATATAAATTCTAAAATATTTTGTGTAAAAGTACTAGAAATTGCAGCCATTTAAATAAGAATTTTTCACCTGTCCTGCTATGTCTTAGCTTAGTGGTTACAATGCTCTGCTCTCTTTATTATTTATATTTCTTTGTGTATAAATTTTATGTTTGCATGTTCATTTTGATAATACAGTCACAAGCAAGCCTTTTGTATTAGTTGCGGAAAGACCACATTTTCTTCAGTCTTTCATTTTCCACAAGAAATGTAACATCGGACATCCAAAACAGTGATAATTATAAAAGGAAATAAAATTGACCTGAAATGCCCTTATTGACGGATTTACTTCACATCAGCAAGTCAAATGGCATCAGAAATACTTGGTCCAGGGATCTACATCTCTTCTGCAACATCAACAGAACAATTTGAAGTGACAAATATATCTCACAGAGCATACCGCTGCTGTGGAACAGACTCCCTATCCATCGATCCATCCGCAACCCCTTTTTCCCATTTTTTGCACATGGGGTCAAGGTATCACTTCAACATTGACAGTCATCTAGAGGCAAAGTTTACACCTACGGGTGGCTGGCCCTGTCATGGTAGTTCTTTTGCACCACACACTCACAGGCATGCTCAAACCTATGGCCAATTTAGAGTGTCGAGTCCACCTACTGCAGGTCTTTGGAACGTGAGATGAATCTGGAGCACTCAGGAGAAACCCACGTGAACACAGGGAGAACATGCAGACTCTGCACAGAAGGCACCCTGGCTGAGAATCAAACCAGGGAACCTCTTGCTGTGAGGTGACAACACTATCTGCTGCACCACTGTGCTGCCCAAGCTACAAAAAATAAAGTTCAACCCTGTCCATATTCAAGCATAACTTAGATACACGGATGAGAAACAGAAAATTTACCCCAGGACTGCCCCTGTACTATTAATGGACAGCGACAGCTCCTAAATGCTTTATCCCATGCATGGGTCCCCTCCAGTTATCTATGGTATGATACTAGCTATTCTCATTAGGGGTAATATACAATTACCAACCATGGGATGGGTAAGACCAATCTATAACCAAATGGGATAGGTTAATTCAAGCACAAAAAGGGAAAGTGGCTAGGCTTAAAATGGCCTACAATGTCAGCTAGCCTAGTACTTACCTATGAATCTATGAACCTATGCATGCAAGCTATAGTTTCAGCCTGACTTAAAATGGTGTTGTACATTATTTCGGCCAACCATGAACATACACATGGCATTGTGTTCCATTCAGGATGCCCACATAAATATATGTGAAACCTACGATAAAGTGAGACACTGTCTGAATTATGTAATAGAATGACTCATGTCAGTCACTGCAAATTCTACTTTCTGTATTAGAAAATACTTTGCTTGCACTTTACAATCACTAAAAAGTGAATATCTAAAGAGGGACTTTTCTAATCATATGGCATCACATTATTTCTTATTAGATGTTTCATTATGTACATTCCAACATTTTATTCTTCTGTTTGCTACTTTAGCTTTCCACAGATTTTGAAAGAGCAAAACATATAAATGACAATAATCACATTCAGAGTCAACTTAGGCTCTGTAGCACTCGGTATCATTGTCAGTTCTGTTCCTGAAAATAAAAGCACAAGCTATGATAAAGCTCAAACCTGTAACCCCAAATCAGCCAGCTTAATTACATACTTTTTAAATCTCTCAACAGTAAAGGGCATATACTTTGAATTTAGTATTATATTTTTGCTAATTATGTGATAAGACTGGAAGGAAAACATGAGTTTTGTTAAAATGTTAGCCAATGCAACTGAATCAGCCACTTTAATTACTTACTCTTTACAACCGTCAACAGTGAAAGAGAGTATACATTGAATTTAATTTTATATTTTGCTAATAAATAATTTTTTAATTGATCTTTGTGAATTGTTTTCATCTATTTCCTTTGCTTTGAAATCACAATGCCAAAAAATTAATACCAGATCAAAGTAGAAAATGAATCAAACTAGAGAATACAAATTACAGACTAAAGAGCAAGTACTGGATAAAACATAATCTAGGATGTAATACAGTAATAGTACAATACAATAATATAAATTAGTATTTGGTCTGGAAGCTTCCCAAACTGAACCTACTCGATAACAATGAGAATGAGAATAAGAATAAATCCAGACCCTCACCACAGAGGATGAAGCCCAGATTATGAACCAGGTGAACAATGTTCAATTATCAGTATGGGTGCTGGGGGGAGATGGGCTTGAGAATCTAACACCAGTCCACCCATCCTTAGATGAACTGGGGATGATATAGGTGGGAGTATGTATACCATTCCCCGTTCAGGCAGCCACTGAGGGCCTGCTGTCTGATATCAGGGAGGGCTTCAATCAATATGGTGTCGACCAGCAGTGAATTGTTAAACTGGCTCAAAGCCTAATGACCATCATATCACCTCCAGGGAAATGACTGAACGTACAAGTCTCCCATATAGAAATGAATGGACCTCAGGACTCTTGCCCAGTTTGGGGATGACAAGTTCTGGCCACCAAAAGAGACATATAAACCAATGGGGTACAGTTAGAGAAAGTTAACCAATAGTAGACCCAAATAAAAAAAAATATATATATATTTCCAGGATGCTCACAACTCTAAGAGAACTGTACCTTTATGAATGGTTAAAAATCACACAATGGTTAAGTGCTTTCATCATAAAAAATGACTTCTTCAGAACCATAGAAAATCATACAAATCATGTTTAAATAGGTGCATAAAAACAGCTGATCAGATACACAGCCTCACCTGAACCAATCGTGCAATAGCAAACCAGACCACAATTTAAAGGTATATACCTTAAAATTCAATGTAATCCAATGTCTATAAAAGAGTCAAGTAAACAATACACATTGAAAATATATAGGTTCATAGGTAAGTACTAGGCTATCTGCCCAAGGGCATCTATAAGCCTAGCCAGAATGTGTTGGCTTTCGCCGCCCCCTTAGATTAGTTCCCTGTGCCTCGGTCCAGCAGAGCCACTGCAGTGATCCTCGGGGTAAATTTTCTGTTTCCCATCCACTCTTCAAG
Source organism: Protopterus annectens (assembly GCF_019279795.1). Lineage (NCBI taxonomy): Eukaryota > Metazoa > Chordata > Ceratodontiformes > Protopteridae > Protopterus > Protopterus annectens. Next base: position 335,324,368 of record NC_056732.1, read on the forward strand.
GTTTCTCTTGAATTGTGTTAATGAGGGGCTCTGCCTAATGTAGATTGGAATCCTGTTCCAAAGCATGAGGAGTCTCTGGGACAGGAATCTATCCCTCCAGCATGTCCTATTTATCGTTGTGGTGAGGTTTAGACCCCTAGAGCATGTGGCTCTTGGGGATTTGTTTTTTTTTAGGTGGAGCATGTCCATCAATTCTGGGTTGGACATGGCCTTGTCAGGCAGAGATCACCTCTGAGTAAGCGGTATGCAACCGAGTACAGCTGGAGTTTCTTCATTCGGGCTGCATAGGGCATATGTTTGAGGCCAGTAATCCTCTTCGTGAGGTACTTCTGTGGTCTTTCCAGCTGTTGCAGATGTCTTCTAAGGTACATCCCAAATGGGGCATTGTACTCTATGATGGTTCTAATGAGTGATGAGTAGAGGGGCACAATAACCTCTTTTGTTCCAGATGTGAACCCTTTTGTGGTTAGGTGAGCCACATAGAAGGATTTTCTAACCACCTTGGCAATATGATTATCAAAGGAGAGATTACTATCTACTTGGGTCCCCAGATCCCTTATTACATTTTCTGTATTTAGGGGACTACCATGTATGTGGTAGTTCGCGGGTACTTTGTTTTTTCCAAAGGGGATGACTATGCACTTTTTGGCATTTAGCTTGAGGCCATGATTTTGACAACAGGTATCTCTCTCAGTGAGACCCTTCTGGAGGATGTCTGTATCAGCTGGAGAGTCAATTATGGCCCCCTGTTTGCAGTCGTCTGCTAACTTGGTCAGCCATAGTCCTCCTGTGCTGTGCTTGTCTGTACCTCTGAGAAGTATATACCAAACAGGACGGGTCCCAGGACTGAGCCCTGGGGGATACCACTTGTAACTGGTTTAGAGTCGGACATAGAGCCTGCAACTCTCACCGTGTGGGTTCTAATACTGAGCCAATTGCAACCCATCTCATGACGCAGGGGTTTATGTTCAGGCTGGTGAGCTTGTGTATAATACCAGAATGGGGAATGGTGTTGAAAGCCTTTGTGAGGTCTAGGTAGGCTGTGTGGACCTCCTTTCCCTCATCTAAAGCCTTAGTAACTGTCTCAAAGAAGTCCACCAGGTTTAGGAGGCATGATCTGCCCTTAACAAAGCCAAAAGGGGTAGGGTCCAATGTTTGAAGGTTCCCAATGTCTCTGCTAATGAATTCTATGATGATGCACTCCATAGCCTTGCAGACCAGGCTAGTCAGGCTTATAGGGCGATAGTTCCCAGGGTCCTTTGTGGCTCCACCTTTCTGGTGCGGGATAACTGTTGCTGTGCACCACTCTATGGGTATGTAGCCTGTAGAGAGGCTGAGTTTGAACAGTGTGTTTAGGTGAGGGGTTAGTTCATTTTGGAGCTCATGTAAGACACAGCCTGGGACACCATCTGGTCCCATTGAAGCTGTATTTTTGGCTTTGGATAGGGCTGTTTTAACCTGTATGCCAATGATTGCTGGGGCACTACATTCTTCTGGTATGGTTATGGGCCCATTAGGGGGTGAGAGGAGGGTGAAGTTTGCACTAAACCTGTCTGCCAGAATTTTGGCAATATCAGTCGGCTCAATGTATTTTGTGCCATTCTGCACTAACTCAGAGCAGATGAGAGGTTCCACTTAGGTTCTTGACATAGCTAAAGAACACTTTGTGGTTATCTTTGGAGTCCTTGGCAATTTTTCTTTCGAAGCTAGCCTTGGATGATTTTATGATACTGATCAGGGATGACTTCCCTTCTTGGGTTTTTACTCTTTTCTGTACTAGTTTCCTCCTTCTATTGTATATTGTTTATAGCAGGGGTCCACCAGACTGGTTTCCTTTTCTTGGAGGAGTGAGTCTTGGTTTTGCTTGGGATAGCACAATCCATGCATTCTTTCAGGTGCTCATAGAGTGCTTTTGTAAGGGATTCAGCAGCTTGGACAGCATTGTCCTTTAGCATGGGTCTGTGAACCCTTCCACCTCGGTCTTAAGTAACGTGAAGTTTGCTTTTGAAATGTTTTTCACGGTGGTTTCCTTGATTGGGGGTGGGGGTGGAATGTGGATATCCAGAGTGATTAGTCTATGGTCTGATCTAACCAACGAGGGTTTGACCTCTGGTGTAGAACACCGGTCGCCCATGCTGATGATGACCAGGTCCAATATGTTGTCACCTCTGGTGGGGGTGTTGACCAGTTGATCCAGGGCATTAGAGTTTATAAATTCTAGGAAGCACTGGGCAAGGGAGTTAGTACTTGAGTAGTTCTCCCAGTAATGTTTGGGTAATTGAAATCACCCAATATCAGGGCGTTTGGTAGGATCTTCATATTTTCCAGTGTCTCCAGAAACACGGAATGGGGGTCATGGGTCATGGTGGGTGATCTGTAGCAAGCTGCAATTTGAATTGCAGTTTTGCCCATTGTTAGTTGCACATGGATGATCTCTGAGGCATCGTGCTGCACCACTAACCTGGAGGTATGGGTATCCTTGATGAATATGGATACACCCCCACCTTTTGTGTTTCGGTCCAGGTTCTGTGGCCGAAAAGTATGGTATGAGTTATAGCCTGGTAGTGCTGGGGTGCTCTCTGGAGCCTTAAACCTGGTTTCTATTACTGCACAGATATTCTCCATACTGAGGAGTGCCGCTAGTGCATGCATTTTGAGGTTTAGACTTCTGGCGTTGAGTAGCATTACCCTCATATGCAATTAAAGTTTGGCAATAGAGATGCTGTCATTAAAACGTGGCTGTTGGGTTGGGTCAAGTTTTAGTTGCCAAACCATTTCCTTATGCAGCAACTTGTTTGACCCATCTCTGACAAATGGCCCCAAATCAAATTGTTCTAAAACCAAAAAATTGAAGATCTTAAAACCTGCACAACTTAAAGGGTGCCTAGCCAAAGCACTCTTGCTGTCTTTGCTTTTGATAGTGTACACTTGTTGGTAAATCTGTTTGTTCAAGCTGTTGTTCATTTTACCAATGCAGAATGCAGTGCATTTGTGCAGGTAGCCAGGTATACCACTCATTTACAATAACAATTGTACTTTCCACCTTTACTGCCCAGACTGAGCTTGGAAATTGTCCTTTCATCTGGTTCATTGTTGATGAACAGACATGGGCTACAATATCCGCATCCTGTAATAACCGATAGACCACTGTGGACTCTCGCTGGTCTTTCCATCAGTTTTTTCATATTGTGTTTCTTCTTAAATGTAAATTTAGGACCTGCTAAAAATAGTTCTTAATATCTTCATCATGTAAAATACACCAATTTCTCTGCAAAATCTCCTGAATGTTCCTGTCATCAAGGGAGTAGTGGAGCACCATATTAGTGAAGTTGACAAAAATACTATTCTGGTTCCTGGCGAGTGTAGTGAGGCCATTGTGAAAAAATTGGTGCATATCTATCATTTCTTCCTGCCCACACCTCATCATATGCCTTGGATAAAAGGGAAGTTGGATAGTCACGTTCGATAAACACTGCCTTCAGTTTTTCGAACTGTTCTAAGCATACCAAATCATCGGTAGTGAGTCTGGAGGTCCTAATTAACTGATTCTTCACTATCCCTTTCTTCTGGTGAAAAGGGTGGCAACTTTTGAAAGAGAAGAAAGCATTTCAAAAAGTGAGCTTTCTATAAATCTATGTGGTAATAAACCTTTTGATTTCTTAGTGATCGCAATATCCAAGAAATTAATACTGTCTGTGTTGGTACAGGAGGTAAACTTGAGAAAGATCATACTGTCTTGTAAAACCTCCATAAAAAGACTAAATTCTTGATCTTATCCTCCCTGAAGGATCATCCAGATAATGAAAATAGCCCAAACATTTTTAAAATGGTTTACCTTTACATGTGCGTAATGCACATGAATGAAATACAAAAGTCTGAAAGGACTTTCTCAAGTTTTCGGAAAGCCGAAAACAGAATGCATTGAATGTGCAATGAGCGAATGCACCGTAACGTTCGCTCATTGCAGATTCGGCATTTTTGGTGCAAGGTGCACTATAGTGGGGATCGGGAAGTGGACCCTTTCCCCACTGTAGTGTGACCTCAGAGTTAGAATAATAAAGTGGGGGGGGTGTGCATGGGGGGCGCAGCCCTCCTGAATTATGCTTTGTCTTTGAACTGAAGTTCAAAATTCAGCGAATCTGGTTTTCATTTTGCTGATTTTCGAACTTTGGTGCAAATCGCAATGATGATTTTCATCATTCTGGTTTGCACAAAGGGCCATTAGGTAGATTGATTTTCAACCTTTCAAAGGTAAACCTTTTAAAATATGGGGATGTAAAGACTGACACTAGCTCCCATCTCAGGAGTACAGCATTGGCAAACAGTGGAGCACAGGTGGCTCCCATAACCAGTCCGGACTCTTGATTAAAATACTGTCCTTCAAAAGTCAAGAAAGTATTACTGAGAATCATTTCCATAAAATCAGTAACAAGTTTACTACCAGTGTCAGAAAGTTGCCCATATTTAAAAACTATCTCCCTGAACCATTGGAGTCCTTCATCTTGTGGAAATGACTGAAAAGACTCTGTATGTCACAGGTAACAAAAATAATTCACAGTCAAAATCAGTGTCTGAGTTTATTTAAAAGATTCCACAAGTCCTTCAGAATGTGTGGAAAATCATTGAACAGGGCCTTCAGTGTGAAGTCACAAAACTTGGACAAGGGCGCAGTGACTGACCCTTGTGCAGCCACAATTGGATGTAAGCGAGGATCTGTGACACTGGAGTGGATTTTTGGGATGAAAAATATTTTAGGGATGGTAAGATACTCAACCCGTAAATAGTCATAAAGGTCCTGAGAAATAGTATTGAATAGTAATATTTCATCTAGGGCCACCTTGATGAATCTGTAGGCCACATGAATTTTATTCAACAAAACTATCTGATAAACCTGGTCATTGTTCAATAAACCTGAAAGTCATCCCTCATAATTACAAGGCCACCACCCTTATCAGGTTTCATGAAATGAATGCCCTTGTCATCAGTAATGTTTTTCAAAATAGATTTCTCTTCAGATGTTAAATTCAAAAACCTGTTTCATCTCTTAGACGCAAGTAATGCATGGATCTTCTTTTCACATGCTTTTTCATAAAAATGGATGGTAGGATGTAAAGGTGGATTGGATGTGCTCTTCCTTTTAAGCCTCTCTAAGCCATGTTCCAAACCTGCAGAGTCATCTAATATAAGACAAATGTTCAATTTCCAAGTGAAAATTTTCAAATCAATTAAAGATTCCTAGATACTTGCTCAGCTGGAAGAGAAAAAAATTGTAACCCTTGAAAAATAGCTTGTGATGTTCAGGTCTGATGACCAGTTTAGAAAAGTTGTAAATACTGAACCTGTAAAAAGAAGTAATGTTGACCTTGGTCCCACCAAAGTTAAGGGAAGTGCCCACTAAAACATCCTGATCATCTACCATCTCTGTCTTCAACTGAAACACCCATTCTTGTTCCATCTCCCCCTCACCTGGTAATTTGAATTGGACAAGTTCTGATTGTTGTTGTTGGTTTGATTCACTAGTCTCCATGATCTCAATGGAGCCCCTTCTAAAGGGATCTCGGGTCTGGAGGAACCTTGTTCTTCTTCATCTGTTTGTGGTTCATTGGGGTGGTCCATAGGGGGTCTAGTGTTTGAAACACCAAGTGGAATAGGGTAAAAAGATTTGTCTGTAGTCTGCATTGTCTCTTGCCAACTTCTTGTCTTTCCTGTTCTTCAAGACAGTTATCTTATTGTCAGTTGTTTGAAATACTCTATTAAATTCCAGCTGGTGTTTCGAAAATTCCAAATCTGCTGTGATCGAATTAACCAGTTGAGAAATTTCATGTCTGAACTGAGGCATACGTTTTTCATTCTCCTTAATAAGCAATCTAGTTAGTTCTAGTCCAGACCACTCAAACAATTCAACTAATTTGCAATGGAACAGGGAATTCAGTTCTACCCCTTGTGGATATTTCCACAAGGGGGGGACATGTGCTCTCTTGACACTCTCACACAGGAAATAGTTATCTAATTGAAGAGACTTAAATTTATATACACTTTTGTCCAATTCAGAAATTTGTTCCTTTCAATTCAGGAAACAACTATCTGTGGACTGTATAAATGTCCTGTGTGTGGTGTACTCATTTTTCTACAACCACTTATTCACTTTATTAATAGATGAAAAATCCTCACCAACCTCAGTAGGGATGCCTGTTGGGATGTTCTGATTGTTGAAACCTCCCAGATCCAAATCCAGGGTCCTTTGACCATTATCACAAACTCCGTTGGACAAATGGGAGGATCGACCATTGAGTTGACTGTTGAATTTAGTCAAAACTTGTGCAAGCTGTTGAATTAACAGTGTGAGGTTACTGGGCTCATGTGCTGTAATGGCTTGAAAGTCTAGGAACAATTCTTGCGAGTCAGAAGCAGACATCTCTAGAGAAACTCAAAAACCAAAAATATCCAAATAATTGAGCAGCCACCGGAACAAGAATGAAACCAAACAGTAATCCAACAAAATGTTTCCAGGATGCCCATAACTCGAACAGAACTGAACCTTTATTAATGGTTAAAAGCCACACAATGGTTAAGTGCTTTCATCATAAAAATGATTTCTTCACAACCATAGAAAACCATACAAATCCCATTTAAATAAGTGCATAAAAACAGCTGATCAGACACATATACTCACCAATCGTACAATAGCAAACCAGACCTCAACTTAAAGGTATATACCTTAAAATTCAACATAACCGAATGCCTATAAATGAGTCACATAAAAAATACACATTGAAAATATATGTAATTAAAGTTCACATATAACCTGTGATATAAAATTACCTGTTACAAAAATAAAATCCCATCATTGGTTAAAACACCCTTAAGAAAATAAAATAAATAAAATGAAAAAATAAGATGAAAATGAAGAAATTAGTTTTTCAGTCCTAAGCTAAACACTTCTTTTGAGCTTGCTGGCAATAGAGATACTGTCGTTCCCAGAAAGAAATGAATGGACCACAGGACTCTTGCCCAGTTTGAGAATGTCATGTTCTTGCCACCAAAGAGACATATAAATCAGTGGGGTACAGGCACAGGTAGCTAACCAACCGAGCACCCCAAAAAATAAAAGTAAAACAGAAGAAAAGGGCATAGATAGATTAACATAGCTGAAATGTATTTGTAATTAAAAAAAAAGTAGAAGTGAGTTTGTACATAAGAGAGGAATATTACAGAGTCAGCTGTTGTTTCACTGATTAAAGAAGGGAAAGGGAGTTCTAGAACTGAAGCCACAATATAAGAAACGTATGGCAAAGTCGTTTTATCAGAACTAAGTATATGGGCAGGAATGAGTAGTTTATTTTAGGAATTCTGAAAGGAGCAAAAGTTACTCAGTTCATAATAGTCTGTGGGTATATGGAATTAAAACTCGAGTCACGAAAAGAAGTTAAAAGAGGACAGCAAAAATAAGCTGAGCCATTAGAGGAGTAAGACACCGGTTAGCCAGGTAGAAAGTATAACAGATGGTTCATTGCTTAAATATACTAACACAAAATCGTTTTTGAAAGATTTACATATTTTTTTAATTAGAAGAAGAGTAGAGTGAAATAGGAATAAACTGTACTGATTATTATAAGCAGGCATTTGATTACACAAGGGCTGACTTTTGGAGAAAAAATGTCTAGCAGTTATTTCACAAACTTTATGTTGTTTTAAGTGGGTGGAAAGTGTGTGAGGGAGACTGGAGACCAAGGCATGATCCATGTATGTGTTGTGCTGTCAGTCTTTAAGTTTACAGAGCATTATAAACCATCATGTACACTTGGAAAACAGGGCTTGGAATAGCATGGAAACAATGCCAGCAAAGATAACAGCCTTTGTTTTACCAAAATTAACAATGTTCTTTCTACAGAAACAGTAATGATATCCAGGAAGTTACACTAGGATGAGCTGGTCACTTATTATGGTTGGATTAGGGTCAGACTTTAGGATGGACAGGTGATATATATATATATATATATATATATATATATATATATATATATATATATATATATATATATATATATATATATATATTGGATAGCTGAAATGTCAGATAGAGTTCAAGAATGAAAGTTAATGAAAATGAATATGGTCAAGACAGCCCCCACCCCACCCCAACACACACACATCAGTGGAAATCTGGAGTGAAACTTCATTTGATTTTGATTTTGATATACTTGTGCATGTTCCGCTGTTGAGTATTGTAATGGACCACTTAATGTGATCAGGCCTTAGAACAAGATAGGGCAATTCCTTTACCAGGAAACTGTGATTAATTGTATTGTAAGCTTTATACAAATCAAAATAAGAACTGCAGTAAGCTTCCCTCTGTCCATGTTCTTATACACAGAAAGAATTGTGTTTGTCTTGTAGCCCTCACAAAATCCATGTTGTCGATGGAAGAAATCCATATTTCCTCAAGAAGGAGGTTTAAAGTGTGTGGACAAAATGGAAGCTTGTCCATAACTGCAGTGTCAGTGTCTCAGTAGGTAGCATACTTGCCTTTGATGTTGGGAAAATAAAAAGGCTGTAGGTTCTACCAATCTCTTGGGTTTACTTTTGTACTACTAACACTGAAGTGTAATATAAGAGGTGTGGATGCACTTCTCAGGTGTTGTCCCTTGGATGGCAGATTAAACAAATGTCCCGTCTGCCTGAGTTGGTTGTTTCTCAGGCAGATGCAAAAGATGACACCAAAAGAGTAGGGGGCTTTATTAAAATGTATTTAAAAATAAAATATGTCTCACAAAAATACGCATGGCTAGTAACACAGTCTAAATGGAAAATAAAAACAGCAACTGGAAAACTTTAATTCACATTATATAATACATGTTATTTTCTAGTATCTAATCTATTTCATTTTCTCCTCTTTCACCGTAATAATTAGCCATGTTATTAATTTTAAACATTCTCTGTTACCCAAAGATTTATTCTATAAAATGTCTGCACATTTAGCTAACCAAGCAACATACAAACATCCCATTACCAGTTCATCTGTAAAAGTGATTTGTGATTTTTTTTTACTTCCAAAGATTTTCAGTTTTAATATTTCTCACATTTAATCTACATAATGTTTTGCAATCTCTGTTGTCATTGCTAGCCCCAACAAAACCACAATAACCACCACAAATTCATGGCTTTGTGATCAACTTTATTAATTATACAAAACAATCATCATAACTTAGAACAACACCAATTTGCCAGCATTTGGCAGCATGGTAGAACACTCACCTACATAATACACTCCTGAGATAGCCATAACAAACACATTTAACAAATGGAAAAGCATGGTAGACCCCTCACCAACCCAACCGTAGCAGCATTCTAAAGCTCGCTAACCACAACCACAATTCCTTAAGCTGCATTAACTCAACAGGGATCAAATGTGAACAAAAAGGGGGACAATGGCCCTAATATCTTGTTCAACTATAATGGCCCTTCTTCTGCCAACCAAGTTGCCTTGCAGCCTGCACACTGCACACCCCCAACTTTTTTAACATCAACCACTCTATCAACTCGCTACCTCCTGCAAAAATAATGACAACTGCACATTAAAAATGTCCATCCAAATATCACTAAGGTGAATCCTGTCACTACAATACCACACCAGGTCCTTGTATGCAAAATCCCAGTGCTCAAAAACAACAAAAACCAATGCACCACTTCCCCTAGCTACCTTATAAGGAAGGAATTTTCTTGTAACCTCCCATGCCTTAAACTTAGCCAATGCCTTCCACACTAACCTGGGAATAACCACTGACCATGTCACAACCACTCCTAGAAATCTTTGACAAACAGCCAATAAGTACCTTATTAACAAATTTCCTCTTCAGTATAGCCCCAATATCATTGCCCCCAAGTCTATCACTGTCCCATCTGGGGTACCATATTGCTGGCTTACCTCCTCCAGAGTTGACATCAACTGGCACCATCTCATAACTTTTCATCCTCACCACTGGACTTGCCACCGTGCTGGATTCACACCCAAGTTTTCACCTAAAAAAAAAAATAAATAAACAGAATCCTATTAAGGCTATCAACTTCTTATCTTGAAAAGAATCACAAAATTAATTTCATCAACAAATTACAAAATCCCCAAACTACATTTAAATACCCTAAAATGATCTAGAATGTCGTTTATCAGCTCTTGATCACATCCCCTGACCTGCCTTCGTCCACTAAATCCAATGCCCTCTCTATCCTAAATGAATGGGTAGCATAGTTATCCCCAATTATACCCAGTACCTCTAAAGCTTTTCTAATTCAGTTAACAAATACCCCAGAATCTGTCTGCCTCAACCATCCTGAAAAAAACAACCCTTCTAACTGCTTACAGCAAACCTCTCACCACTCCATCCCCCATGCCAAAGGGCATAGCAGGTGCACCACACTCTTGAGAACCATCTTTTCCTACCTGATCAGTCTTTGATTCTTGACCAGCCCAACACTCCATTGCCATAATTTTCACATCACTCCATTGCAAACTACCCAGCATCTCACCCGAAAAGCCTCCACATGTATAATACCTGATAAGATAGCCCACAAAACACAGTCAAAATAAGAATAAGCAACCCTGTGCAGACCCTCCAATAAAAATGTCAACATAAAAAGAGAAAAGCAGCACACAAGCAGGCCCAGTTGACCACATTACAAAAAAACACAAAATCCACTAAGAAAAGCACTGGAGAAACTGAGAAAGTCCTTTTGCATATGCTGCCAAGTCCCTGTTGATTTTTTTAGTTTTATGTTGAACTATTATTTGTTCATACTGTTCAACGTTTTTAATCAACTGCTCATACTCAAATCTTGAATCAGGACAATTAATAAGTAGTTCACCAATGGTGGTATCCATCTCTGTCAGGGAAACATGTAATGCTTCCAAAACAGTACTGTTGTTTTTAATAAGAAGCTTCAAAAACTCTTTACCAGCATTGTCAAAGAAAGTAGATAGCTCCTTAAAGAACGGACTGTCCATAGAGACTCCATTAGGTAATTTAAAAAAAACGAAGACCCTTAAGTACAATGCCAGCATTAATACAGTATTCAAAATATTTATTTTCTACATGAAGCACCCGATAATGCTTCAAACCTCTTTTCATTTTATCCAGCAGAGAGTTAACATTATTTTTAGCAGCAATGTTGTTATTTGCCAAGAAAGAACACTTGATGAACGTCTTTTGGCAGTAGGTGAAATGCAAAGGTCTTCGACTGTTTTGTCAGCTACAATTAGAGAGAGTTACAAAGTTACTAACTCTTCTGATAATTTTCCCCTGAATCCTGCTTTGTTTCAAGGCAGGAGCATTGTAAAGGTAGTTCAACAAACGAAACAGCCAGTAAGTTTTTAAATGTTAGCTTTGATCCATTTGCAGGGGATATAATTTTGGCAAACAACAACATTGTTGCTGAAAATAATGTTAACTCTCCAGGATGAATCAGGAAGAGGTAGATGCAAAAGAAGGAGATGATGCCTGCCCTTGTGTATGTACTCTCTGGAACAATTCCTAAGTCTGCTATACTAACTCCTACCACTTCTGAGCAAAGTCCACCATCTGTGCCATCCTAGTCAAAAGAGAAAAAAATATGTCAGTGACATTCACCAAAAACCATCTAATCCCTCCTGACAACTTATCACCACCACCTTCCCTGAATCCCAGACTAATGCTGGTCTGCATACACCATAACCCCAAACTAATGCTACTCTGCATACACCATAACCCTCCTCCTAACACCATTCAATACCAAGATTACACAACCTCCTGTAACTACTCTAAAGCTAATGTGACCTCCCCATATGGCCTCCTGTAAGTACAGTAAAACTAAGGTGACCTCCCCAATGGCACTAGAGCATACCAAGAACACGCTTTTACCCATCCAAGCCTTACCAGTACCATAGCAGAATTAATTTACCCAATTTACCTCCTTAAAATAATGTTACGCCTCCATGAAAGGCATTACCCACAATCCTTTCTTATCTTTTTCCCTTTGCTTACTTTTTATTTTTAATAAGAAATTGCTAGCTGACAAAACAAAAACTCTAACCTATAAATCTAGCCTTAACATTGTCCAGGACATTGTTAAAGTACAAGTAAAATAATAAATAAATTTTACCTTTTAACACAGTCAAGAATGATACTTCAGGATGTGAAAAGTAGTGTTTTATTCCATAAACAGCGCTGGGAGACTCCCTGCCAGGATTTTCAAATTAGTGTCAAAGAAGAAGAAAAAATGCTTACATTTATATATTTTTTAATCAGTTTCATGCATGCAGAATTCTGACATTACTTTTGATTTTTGCTTAGAGCTTCATGTGAACACTTTAAAAATATGCATTGCAAAACAGACCACCTGGTCTAAGAATTTATCTTTCAGCCTTGTAACATTCAGTACCAGTACACACTATGTCACAGACATAGGTTCATAGGTGTGTACTAGGCTAATGGCCCTGGGGCCTTTACAAACGTAGCCCATAGAACTGCCCTGGCATTGTGCTGCCCGTCATTAGTTCCCAGTGCCTCTATCAAGTAGAGCCACTGGAGTGCTTCCCTGGGTGAACTTTCTATTTCCCATCCACTCATCAAGATTTTTCTTGCAGAGGGCTAGTGAGGTGCTCTGCTTGACATGTATGGGAAGTCTATTCCAGAGCATGAGCAGTCTCTGGGTTATGAACCTGTCCTTCCAGCATGTTCTGTTGATTGTGATAATGAGGTTAAGGTCTCTGGAGCGTGTGGTGTGATGGGATTGGGATTTCTTTAGATGTAGCATTTCCTAACAGAGCTGGATCAGACATGGCTTTGTAAGTCAAGCAGAGATCGCCCCTTAGTAGATAATATGAGACCGAGAATAGCTGGAGTTTTTTGAGTCTGCCCATATAGGACAAGTGTTTAAGGCCTAGGATCCTCTTCATGAGGTACTTTTGTGGCCTCCCCACCTGTTGCAGGTGTCTAGTGAGGTACATGCCAAATGGGGCATTATACTCTATGACTGGTCTAATGAGGGAAGAGTAGAGAGAAATGATGACCTCTTTCTTCCTGGATGCAAAACCCTTGATAATGAGATGTGCCACATAGAAGGACTTTCTGACCACAGTGGCAATGTGGTGGTCGAAGGAGAGGTTGCTGTCAACCTGTGTCCCCAGATCTCTTATAATGCCTTCAGTATTCAGTGGGCTTCCATCGATGTGGTAATTAGTGGGAACTGAGTTTTTCCCAAAGGGGATGATGATGCATTTTTTTGGCATTAGGCTTAAGACCATGGTTTCAACACCAGTCATTGATATCAGTGAGGTCTTTCTATAGGATGTCTGCATCACTTGGGGAGTTAATAATGGCCCCAGCTTGCAGTCATCTGCAGATCTGGTCAGCCACTGTCCCTCTGTGTTGGTCTGGACTTCTGAGAAGTAGATGCCAAACAGGAGAGGACCCAGAACCGATCCCTGTGGGACTCCACTCGTGACTGGTTGGCAGTCAGACTTGGAGTCCACTACTTTCACACTGTGTGTTCTATCTGTGAGCCAGTTTGCAACCCACCTAATGATATAGAGATCGATGACTAGTTAGTTGAGTTTATCAATAATTCCTGAGTGAGGAATGGTATCAAAGGCCTTGACCAGATCAAGGTAGGCTGTATGAACTGCCTTACCGTCATTCACCGCTCTGGTGACTGACTCAAAAAAGTCAACCAGGTTGAGCAGGCATGATCTACCTTTCACAAAATGAAATTGCGTGGGATCTAGAGTTCAGAGATTCCCTATATCCTTGTTAATTAGGTCCATGATGATGCGCTCCATAGCCTTACATATCAGACTCATCAGGCTAATGGAATTTGTGCATATATTCTGATCTTGGTGAGAGTAGGGGCAGAGTGCATAGATTCCTGACTGTTTCTGGTTGGAGAGTGAGCGCCTGTGCTTGATGTACCCGATTGGTCTGGTTGCTATTTGAGGCATCTACCAGACAAAGGCTACAAGCCTGCAGACCCTTGCATCATCTGGGACAAGACTGTGGATCACCAAACAAGCTGTGGCTTGCTTCTCTTCTTGGGATTGGTGCTAACATTTTGTTTTTGGTGAGAGAATAAGCAAAGGAGTATTGTATCCCAACAGAGTGAAGCTGTGTTGAGGCCAGCATTAGTAGTAGCCAGGCAGTAGCCATTCATGTGACTCCCCTCTTTTCATCATTCCTGACAAGCTAATTCTTTATTTTCAGTAAGTACTGCTTGATTTCTTCCTAACGTCAGAATAACTGCCTAAATACTTCATCCTTAAATTTTCAGTATCTACATATTGGTTTCCCCTCGAGTGTTTGGCAGTGCTCTGTACAGACTCAGACACTTTGAGTGACATTTTTCCTGTAAAAGGCTTCAGTACTTAATATAATGAGCTCATATCCAGGCATGTCTAAAAGTCAGTTCCCTGACTTTCTCCTGTCAACCTGGTGAACTTGGGCATCCTGAGGCAGTGTTAACAACTGCCTCATGTACACAGACAACCCTCTCCTTTTACCTCCCAACACTATGACTTGTGAGAGATGCACATATATAGCCAAACTGGAATCCAAGCACTCTCCAGCCAAGCCTGGATTAGCCAGTCAAGAGGAGAAGGATAACACCTGCACCACACCAAATTTAACACATAGCCCTCCAGAACATACACCACCACAACCCTCACATAGTAACACAAAATACACACCTACTTTCGTGGAGGATCTCAATAAAAATCTGCCCAAACAACAGAGACCTCCGAGGCAGAAACACAAACAACCACCACATCCCAGCACAAACCATGAGACACATAGCTCACATTTACAGTGTGCCACTCAACCAAAGCCCATAAGGCAAAACAACTTATCCAATACACTAGTCATAGGAGACTCAATAGTAAGGCACACTGATGTCCCACTCACTAGGTTGAATAAGGAGAAAGTTATGGTCAACTGCTTGTCGGGTGCCAGGGTCTGTCACATAACACACGCACTTAGATCACTCCACAACAGGTACAAATATGACTCTGTCATTGTCCATGTTGGTGTGAATGATATGAGATGTATCTCCCTGGACTACATGAAAAGAGACATAAAGGAGCTCTCTGATCTTGTAGCCTAGGCAGGTATGACCCTAGCTCTGAGTAGCATCCTACCGTCACCCAGAATGATACCACAGTACAAGCAGAAAATGATTGACTTCAACAATTGGCTACGTTTCTGGTGTCATTCTAAGGGGATCCAGTATCTGTCTGCCTGGGATGACATGATCAGCAGACCTTGATGCTTCACCAGAGATGGCCTGCACCTGTCACCCCAGGGACTCCGGATACTAGCCAAGGCTCTTGCCACCCCTATAGTTGCCTTTATTAGGCCATGTCCTAAATACAAATTACCACCATAACAGCTACAAGCAAACAAAATCTGAGGGTTATGCTACTCAATGCTAGAAGTCTAAATCTCAAAATGCACTCACTCGAAGCACTCCTTAAAATGGAGAACATCGACATCTGTGCAGTGACCGAGACCTGAGTCAAGGCTCCAGAAAGCACCCCAGCACTACCAGGCTATAATTCATACCACACCTTTCGGCCCCTAAACCTGGCCCGAAGCACTAAAGACGGTGGTGTCTCCATATTCATAAAGGATATGCACACCTCCAGACTAGTAGCCCAACATAACGCATCAGAGATACTTCAGGCACAACTAACACTGGGTAAAACTGCAATCCAGGTTGTAGCTTGCTATATATCTCCCCCCCATTTCCCAAGACTCCCACTCCACATTCCTAAACAGACTGGAAAATATTAGGGTACAACCCAATACCCTTATACTGGGAGACTATAACTACCCCCGCATTAACTGGGAAAATTACTCATGTACCAACACACTTGCTCAACGTTTTCTGAAATTCATTAATTCCAGTGCCCTGGACCAACTCATTCTTACCCCCACCAGGGGTAGAAACATCCCTGACCTGGTCATTGCTAACATGGGTGACTGTTGCTCTACACCAGTAATCAACTCCTCCCTGATCAGATCTGACCACAGGCTAACCACTATGGATATCCACATCCCACCCCCACCCCCCCTAAAGGAAACCACCATAAAAAACTTCTCCAAAGCCAATTTTGGGGTTCTAAAAACAGAGGTGGCTAATTTCATGGCATCCATGCAAATGGAAAATAGGTGCATAACTGCTGAATTATACACCCATGCACTGTATGAGCACATACACAAGTGCATGGAACGGGCCATACCAAACAGAACCAAGACACTCTCCTCCAAAAAAAGGAAGCCAATCTGGTGGTCCCCCACCATAAACAAACTCTAGAACAGAAGAAAAAAAACTGTTGCAGAAAAGGGTGAAGTCCCAAGACTGGAAAAACTCCTTTGTTAGCCTCAGCAAAAAACTGAGATCCCTCATCAAATCCTCTAAAGCTACTATGAAAACAAAATTGCTGCAGATTCTGAAGACAACCACAAGGCATTCTATAGTTATGTCAAGAAACTACATAGCAATACTCAGATCTGTTCTGAGTTACAGCACAATGGCAATACATATACAGAAGCAACTGATATTGCCAACATATTGGCTGACAGGTTCAGTGCGAACTTTATCCCCTTTTCAACCCCTAAAGGGCCTATCACAATACCTGAGGAATGCTAAGTCCCTACTATCACTGCTACACAGGTAAAAAATGCACTGTCCAAAGCCAAGCATACTGCTTCCATGGGACCTGATAATATCCCTGGCTGTTTTCTACATGAATTACAAAGTGAACTGGCACCACACCTGAGTACTCTGTTCAGTCACAGCCTCATTTCAGGCTTTGTTCCTACCAAATGGTGCACTGCTATGGTCAACCCACTCCACAATGGGAGAGCGACTACAGACCCTGAGAACTACCACCTCATTAGCCTGATGAGTCTGATATGTAAGGCTATGGAGTGCATCATCATGGACCTTATAAATAAGGACGTAGGGAATCTCCAAACTCTGGGCCCCATGCAGTATGGGTTTGTGAAAGGTAGATCATGCCTGTTCAACCTGATAGACTTCTTCGAGTCTGTCACCAGAGCTGTGGATGAGGGCAAGGTAGTTCACACAGCCTACCTAGATCTTGCCAAGGCCTTCGACACCATCCCTCACTCAGGAATCATAGATAGACTCACTAAACTAGGCATAAACCCCTATGTAATAAGATGGGTTGCCAACTGGCTCACTGATAGAACCCACACTGTGAAAGTAGCTGACTCCAAATCTTACTACTGACCAGTTACAAGTGGTGTCCCACAGGGATCGGTCCTCGATCCTGTCCTGTTTGGCATCTACTTTTCTGAAGTTCAAGCCAACACAAAGGAACTCTAGCTGACCAAGTCTGCAGATGATTGCAAACTGGAAGCCATTACTGATTCTCCAGCTGATGTATACATTCTAAAAAAAGGCCTCACTGACACCAATGACTGGTGCCAGAACCATGGCCTTAAGCTCAATGCCAAAAAGTGCATTGTCATTCCGTTTGGGAAAAATTTGGTGCCCATGAGCTACCACATAGGCGGTAGTCCACTAAACACCGAAGGTGTGATAAGAGACTTGGGGACACAGATTGACAGCAACATCTCCTTTGATAACCACATTGCCACTGTAGTCAGAAAGCCCTTCTATGTGGCACATCTCATTACAAAAGGTTTCTCATCCAGGAAGAAAGACGTCATAATCCCTCTCTACTCATCCCTCATTAGACCTATTATAGAATAGAATGCCCCATTTGGTATATACCTCACAAGGCACCTACAACAACTGGAAAGGCCACAAAAATACCTAACTAAGAGGATCTTAGGCCTTAGACACATGCCCTATACGGACAGACTCAAAAAACTCCAGCTATACTCGGTCTCTTATCGCCTACTTAGAGGCGATCTCTGCTTGACCTACAAAGCCATGTCTGACCCAGAGCTGCTAGATATACTACACTTAAATCACAATTCCTCTGTGCCACACGCTCCAGTGACCTTAACCTCATTACCACAATAAACAGAACATGTTGGAGGGACAGGTTCCTAACCCAGAGACTTCCCATACTCTGGAACAAATTCCCCATTCACGTCAAGCAGAGCACTTCACTGGCCCTCTTTAAGAGAAATCTTGACGAGTGGGTGGACAATAGGAAGTTTACCCTGGGGTCACTTCAGTGGCCTTGCTTGACAGGGGCACTAGGAACTAACTTTGAGTGGCATGATGCCAGGGAATCTTCTTGGGTTAGGCGTATATAGGCTCCAGGGCCGTTAGCCTAGTACACACCTATGAACCTATAATGGGGAGATAATTTCCAGGGTCTGTAGTCACTCCTCCATTATGGAGAGGGATGACTGTAGCAGTGCTCCATTCAGTAGGGACAAAGCCTGAGGTGAGCCCGTGAGTGAACAGAGCACACAGATGTGGTGCCAGTTCACTTTGTAATTCATGCAGAACAGCCAGTATTGAGCTTGGTCCTTTGGGGGGGGGGGGGGTAAAGTTGGCACTGAATCTGTCGGCCAGTATGTTGGCAATATGTGCTGGCTCAGTATAGGAAGTACCATTGTGCAGTAACTCAGAGCAAATCTGGATATTGCCAGAGATTCTTGATATAACTAAAGAAGGCTTTGTGGTTGATTTTAGTGTCTGCCGCAATTCTGCCTTGATAGCTGGCATTGGAGGTTTTGATGAGGAATTTCAGCTTTTTGTTGAGGCTACTAAGGGAATTTTTCCAGTCTTGGGACTTCACCTTTTTTTGCAACAGTTTCTTCCTTCTGTTGTAGAGTTTATTAATGGCAGGGGAACACCAGACTGGCTTCCTTTTTTGGAGGAGAGCATCTTGGTTCTGTTGGGTATGGCTAGTTCCATGCATTTATGTACGTGTTCATACAGTGCACTGGTGTATGATTCAGCAGTCATGCATCTATTTTCTATTGCCACAGGTGCCGTGAAGTTAGC
Source organism: Protopterus annectens (assembly GCF_019279795.1). Taxonomy (NCBI): domain Eukaryota; kingdom Metazoa; phylum Chordata; order Ceratodontiformes; family Protopteridae; genus Protopterus; species Protopterus annectens. Next base: position 335,343,346 of record NC_056732.1, read on the forward strand.
CACCTCTGTTTTTAGGAGTCCAAAGTCAGCTTTGGAGAAGTTTTTCATGGTGGATACCTTTGCGGGGGGTGTGGGTGAGATGTGGAGTCCCATGGTTGTGCAGTGAGACAATATAACATCATCTGTTAGTGTTAATTTTTTTTTATTTGACACATGGGGAGTAGTTGGAAGTGCCATGGGTCTCCCCCTTAATATCTCATATGGCCTCAATTGCCTTGTAGTATTAATGTACTCCTCATACTCATTAATGCTAAGGGAAGTGCCTCTGGCTATTTAATGTTTGTCTCAGCACAAATCTTTGAAATCTTATTTTTAAGGGTCCTATTGACCCTCTCTACTGATCCAGATGACTGTGAATAGTTGGGAAAGTGAATACTCAACTTAATATTAAAAATTTTACATAGTACAAGGTACACAAACCCTAGGAATAAATTAAAAAATATGTTTTTTAATAATTGTCACAGAATCTGCCTTATGGCATGGATAAGATTTTACCCATGAAAAAACCCTACACACTATGACGAGAATGAATTTTAAATGATGCACCTTTGGCAGTTGGAGAAAGTCCAGCTGCACGTTAACGAAATGTCAACAAGGTGGTGGTAATATCTGCATTTTTGCTAACATTGAATTTTAAAGATACTTCATAATTTTTAACATACTGAAGTATCAAAGAAGAGACACGAGGAGAACACCAACTTTGGGTAATTTGATTAAACAATGCTGTCTTACCTGTATGGGCTGGTAAATGATATGCCCTTACTAGGTAAGGTAGCAAAAAGGCAGGCGCCATCAGCCAGCCATCCGGATGTCAACGTAACTCATCGGCAGATTTACTGCATCCATCTTTAAGACACCTTTGAACTTCTCCCTGTGATACTTAGCTTGAAAAGTTGATGCTCTCTTCTAATCTTTGCTGAAGCGAAATATCATTACTGGTGCAGACGGATAATTTCTGTGACCGAATTTCCATGTTGATTTATTTCACAGCAACCATCTACAAATAGATCTAGTTCAGCGTTGGGTATATGAGTATCCTTTAAGTCATTTTTAGGAGAAAGCAGATAATTTATCAAACACACACAATCACGCTCTTCACCATCTTTAGCAGTAGATAACAAAGATGGAGGATTTAGAACAGGACAGCGTATGAGAGAACTAGATGGATCAGGGAGAAGAGTAAGTTCATATTTAGTTAGACGTGCAGCTGAGAGAGACTGAGCTTTCATTTTGAGTAAAAGAGATGATACAGAATGAGGGACGGCTACTGTAAGATCATGCCTGAAGATCAGCGATTGCACAAGAGTGACTAGAATGGCAGCTGCAACCACTGCCGTTAAATATGGTGGAAATCCATTTGCAATAGAATAGAGTCTGTACTATAATAAGGTAATGGACAATAGTTGTCTCCATGTTTTTGTGGAAGTATTTCCTGAGCAAACCCATTTTTTTGTATCAAAATAAAATGAAAGTTTTTCCCAGTTTTGATTTTCTGCTCTGCCTCTGGTTTCAGTGGATACCATAGAACTCTAGGGAGAGGTTTGCATGGGTCCACTTTTATTTGTACTACTTCTGCAGATTTTAATATGCCTTCAACAGGTACCTACTGTAACAGTTTTTTTAGCTGTCTGTATACCTTTAACAGGCTGTTTCTCAGCTTTGTACTAAAACTGCTAATACCTGCCCCTCTGATTTTGATAGAACATCCAAATACACCCCTTCTGGTGTACAGTAAATAGTACAGCCAAGTTTGCATTGCAGGTCTCTTTCTAGCAAGTTCACTGGTGCAGTAGTGCTCAAAAGGAAATAATAAATTTTTAAAATAGGTCCTAAAGAAATAGGTATAGGTTCTGAAAGAGGATATGTAACAGTAACGTTTGTTACTCCAACTACTTTTACTTTATGCTTTGATAATGGTATCTGACTATCTGAAGTAACTTTTAACACAGACCTAGAGGCTCCAGTGTCCACCAGCATATGAATTTCCTTTGAAGTTATTTCTACCTTAACATATGGTCGCTTTTGATCTATTGGCAGCAAAGGATTAAGATTTATTTTTGTTTCATTATTCTGACATAGTCAATATGGAGATTTTTGACTCCTTATAATTTGAGGATGTGGTGGGGGAAATGCAGTATTGTTATAATTCTGCTGCTGTTCACTTCTTGGACTTTCTGTGTTCTTTGTGTGGGCATTTTCCTCTCAAGTGTCCTGCTTTACCACAATTGAATCAAGATCCATCAGATGAGGCAGGAGGACCACTGCCAGTGCATTGTTGCCAACCATCTGTACCTTGTTTTCCTCAACCAGCACTCTTACTAAACCCCCCTAGCAGCTCCTTTCCCCCTTCCCCTGTTTCTGCTTCATTCCCTTGAGGCTTCTAACTGCCTTATTTGCAAAGTTAACAGCCTATCCTCAGTATCCTTTCTCCATTTTTCCTGATACTCTGTACAGTGATTTGCAGCACTTAATAAGGACTTCAAGTCCTTTCCTTGCCAGTCTATAAGCACTTGCTTTATTTGATTTTGTACAGGGGCTTGCCGAACCTGCAGAAAAACAACTGCAATAGCTGGCTTAGTTTGTACTTTTGAATTTGGTATTCCTGAATGTCAAGCAAACACTGCTATAAGGAGGCTCAAATAATCTGCAGGGGCTTCCCCTTTATGTTTTTTACATGCTTGTATCTTAGACCAGTTTGTCCTTACTGTACATACTTTTGTAATTTTATTTAACTACCCTGTCCTTTCGTCTATAAGTGCATTTCCTGTTAGAGCAGAATCTGTTATTTCAGTTTTTTTGAGTAACTGTTTTTTATTTCATCTGAAGTGACCACCTGAAGCAGTTGGTTTAAATCTGTAAATGTAGGGTTATATCACTGTATTATAGTTTTTAATTTCTCCTTAAACCTTAATGGGTCTTTTCTAATATTTGGAAAACTTTTAGACGTAGTATGCAAATCAGCAGGGGTCCAATGATGATGAACAAGCTCTCTATTACTGGTCCCCAATATTCTCCTGAGTGGTGACAAAAGATCCTCTCCCGAGGCAATGACCTCTTGTCCTACCCTAGCATGTAAGTATGTGTAGTGAGCCACAGGAGTGTCAAATACTAGTGCTCCTGTTGGAGAGGTAGGAGGAAGAGGAAGAAGAAGAAGAAGAAAAATAAGAAGGAGGAAGAGGAGGAGGTTGAACAGGAGAACTAGGTTGAGATGTAACAGTACAGAGCTAACCTTGTGTCCAATGTACAGTTGACTGAAATGCAGGGGTCTGTAAACAGATACTGGCTAAGGCTCTTGCCGCTCCCTATAGTGCCTTTCTTAGGCAAGGTTCAAATGACAAATTCACCATCTTAACAGGTACAAGTAAGCAAAATCTGAGGGTACCGCTACTCAAAGCTAGAAGTCTAAATCTCAAAATGCACCCACTCGAGGCACTCCTTAAAATGAAGAACATTAACATCTGTGCAGTGACAGAGACCTAGTTCAAGGCTCAAGAGAGCACCATTGCATTACCAGGCTATAATTCATACCACACCTTTCGGCCACCTAACCGGGACCAAAACATTAAAGGCGGAGGCGTATCCATATTCATTAAGGATATCCACACCTCCAGGCTAGTTGCTCAGCATAATGCATCTGAGATTATCCAAGTGCAACTAACTCTGGGCAAAACTGCAATCCAAATTGCAGCTTGTTACAGATCCCCCACCATGCCCCAGGATTCCCACTCCTCATTTCTAGATGCACTGGAAAATATTAGGTTACAACCCAACACCCTAATAATGGGCAATTTCAACTACCTCACCATTAACTGGGAAAACTACTCCTGTACCAACTCTATTGCTCAACATTTTCTGAAATTCATAAATTCCAATGCCTTGGATCAACTTATCCACACCCCCACCAGGGGCAGCAATATCCTAGACCTGGTCACTACCAACATGGGCGGCCGGTGTTCCTCACCAGAGGTCATTTCCTTGTTGGCCAGATCCGACCACAAGCTAATCACCCTAGACATCCACATCCCACCCATACCCCCATTAGGGAAACCACCGTAAAAAATTTCTCCAAAGCCAACTTCTCGCTTCTTAAGACAGAAGTGGCAGACTTCACGACACCCATGCAGACGGACAATAGAGGTACAACTGCTGAATCCTACACAAATGTACTTTATAAGCACTTAAATGAGTGCAGGGATCGTGCTATCCCTAACAGAACCAAGAAGCTGTCCTCCAAAAAAAAGGAAGCCAATCTGGTCGTCCCCTGCCATAAACAAACTCTACAACAGAAGAAAGAAACTGTTGCAAAAAAAGAGTAAAATCCCATGATTTGAGGAACTCCCCGGTCAGCCTCAGTAAGAAGCTGAGATCCCTCATAAAATCCTTCAAAGCTAGTTACGAAAACAAAATCTCCACAAAGCATTCTATAGCTGTCAAGAATCTCAATGGCAACACTCAGATCTGCTTTGAGTTACAGCACAATACCACTAAATATACAGAACCAAATGATATTGCCAACATTCTGGCAGATAGGTTCAATGCTAACTTTACTCCCTCTATCACCCCCCAAAGGGCCCATCTCTATACTAGAAGAATGCAGAGTTCCTGTAATCACGGCTACACAGGTAAAAACCACACTCTCCAAAGCCAAGAACACAGCATCCATGGGACCTGACAACATCCCAGGCTGCACTCTACATGAACTACAGAATGAACTCGCACCCCATTTAAGTACCATGTTCAATCATAGCCTCACCTCAGGCTTTGTGCCCACTGAATGGTACACAGTGATGGTTATGCCATTCCACAAGGGGGGAGCCACCACGGACCCCAGGAACTACCACCCCATGAGCCTGATGAGCCTGGTCTGCAAGGCCATGGAACGTATCATGGAACTTATAAACAAAGACATTGGTAAGCAGTCACCAAAGCCATAGACGAGGGTAAGGTGGTTCACACAGCCTATCTAGATCTCGCCAAGGCTTTCGACACCATCCCCCACTCTGGTATTATAGATAAACTCACTAAACTAGGTATAAATCCCTATGTCACAAGATAGTTTGCCAACTGGCTCACTGACAGAACCCCCACTGTGAAAGTAGCAGACTCCAAATCCAACTTCAGACTATTGACAAGTGGAGTACCACAGGGTTCAGTCCTGGGTCCTCTCCTGTTTGGTATCTACTTCTCTGAAGTACCGGCTAACACAGAAGGCCTTCGGCTATTGAAGTTCACAGATGACTGCAAACTAGGAGCCATAATCAAAATTCCTAATGAAGTGGACATTCTACCAAAGGGCCTCACTGAGACAGATGCCTGGTGTCAAAGCCATGGCCTCAAGCTCACTCCCAAAAAGTACATTGTCATCCCCTTTGGTAAAAACTCTGTACCCATGAACTACCACATAGGTGGTAGTCTACTTAACATCAAAAGTGTGATAAGACACCTTGGGACACAGGTGGACAGTAGTCTCTCCTTTGATAATCACATCGCTGCAGTAGTCAGGAAAACCTTCTATGTGGCACACCTCATCACAAAAGGTTTCTCATCCAGGGAAAAAGAGGTAATTGTTCCCCTCTACTCGTCACTCATTAGACCCATTATAGAGTACAAAGCCCCTTTTGGTATGTACCTCACAAGACATCTACAACAACTGGAAAGGCCGCAGAAATACCTCACAAAGAGGATTACCGGCCTCAAACAGATGCCCTATGCAGACCGTCTCAAAAAACACCAGCTTTACTCCATTGCATATCGCCTACTCAGAGACAATCTCTGCCTAACATACAAAGCTATGTCAAACCCAGAGCTGTTGGACATGCTCCACGTAAAGAAATGCCAATCCCTCTGAGCTACATGCTCTAGGGACCTAATCCTTGTCACCACAATAAACAGAACATGCTGGAGGAATAGATTCCTGTCCCACAGACTTCCCATACTCTGGAACAAACTACCTGTCTATATCAAACAAAGCTTCTCATTAGCACTCTTCAAGAAAAATCTTGATGATTGGATGGGAAATAGGAAATTCACCCCGGAGATCACTTCTGTGGCTCTGCTCGACAGGGGCACAGGAAAATAATTTTCTTGGGTGGCGAAAGCCATGGTACCTTTTTGGCTAGGCTCATATAGACCCTAGGGCCAATAGCCTAGTAAATACCTATGAATCAATGAACAGGTGCTACCTGTACTGGTGCATATCGGGGTGGGGGTGCAGTAGCTACTGGAGAATTATCATCCTCTTCTGAAGTCTCAGCTTTTTGGCCAAACCCAGTTTCTTTTAAATGTGCCAAGACAGGATAAAGGAATCCCTTTCTGTTTGTCTGTATTGCCTTCTTAACCTCCTATCTGTTGTAGCAACTTCTTATTAGCATCCTTATTCCCCTTAATGCTGATTCCTTTTTACTTTTAAGAGATTTAGTATACCAAGAATTAAATACTGCCCATTGAGACCCACTTATTTTGTTTTTCTTTTCTTTCAAAATACCCCTCAAATTCCCTAATTTATCCTTATTATACAAACCAAAAGGAATAGACAAACTGAGGAAAAACAAGAAAAGCAATGGACAAAGTACACTCCAAGCAATATCAAAAGTAATGATACTGTAGTTTTATAAAGTAAGGTTAGCGCTTTCGTGCAGGTCAGTGCCTGCACTTCAGACAGAAAACAACATTGACAAAATCAGTTAAATACCTTCTCCCAACAAATAACCACACCTACCAGGAATCACATGAGCAATTAAACAATTAAATACAATCAATGCATTAATCCATGAGTAAACACAAAAAATGTTCTATTTAAAAATCCATTTAAAAACTGGTATGAGTGGTGAAGTATTAGCAGGAATTTCACTAAAACCAAGCCTAAAATCAATTATAAATGTATGCATGTCCTAAAAAAAGTAATGGTTAGAAACATGCTCTATCAAAATAATAAACATAGTGTTACACACATTTATATGAGTATATTAAAAAATATGTAAGCCCTATGATAGGCCAGTGGAAACACAAAAAGTTTATACATAAATAAATATGCACACAAATGACAAAATAACTCATCTTATTAAACTCCTTAGTTTTAAAATGCAGGCAATGGAGCACACATCACTGATGCCCGGATATCTAAAGGCATCACATTGAAGTTGCCATAAAAGCTCACACCTTTCCAACCATAGTGGGATAGGGCCACACCTAATGGATCCATTAACCTGCTCTATAACTCTGAAATCGAATGAGTGATCTGGGTGGTTAGTTATGTGTTTTGCAAGTGCGTTCTCCACTTTTTTATTTTGGATGGCATGAATGTGTTCATACAGCTTGTCCCTAAATCTTCTATCCGTCTTACCAATATAGAAGACAGGGCATAGTTTACACTTGGCTAAATAAACTATACTTCTGGAATTACAACTGAACCTTCCAGTAGATGAAAAATTGTGATTCCTAATCGTAAAAGAACAACCAGTGTTGATAAACCTGCAATAGGGGCAAGCCTCACGCCGAAACATACCCTTTACCCTTGAGTTAGTTGCCTTTTTACGTTCTAATAAAGACTTCAAATTTTGTCCCCTTTTAAAAATGACTACTGGTTTTGTAGGAAGGCTATCCCTCACATTCACATCTGCCTTGATGAAATCCCAGTTCTTAAATAAAATAAGTTTCAAAAGGTGGGCTTCATTACTAAAAGGGGTAATAAAAGGGAACGGCCTGAAAATTATCAGGATTTTCACAGGGACTCCAATTATGCTCAGAGGAACTTGGCACGACAAAAGAACAGAAAGTGGCACCGGAGAAATCAACGACAGGAATGGTGATGCCTGTAAGCTCACTCAACCCAGCCGGTAAGTGTATGGACGTTTTGGACATTAATTCCTTTTCTGATACTAATAATTTGTTGCCTGATAGTCCATCCACCTCTATTGATTGGCGCTTTGATAGTTATTCAAATATTAATCTTGTTTCTGATGTTACTGAACAGGAGGTTAATTTAAATATTGTTTTTAACAGCACCAATGATTTTAAAGTATTTATCCAGTCTACCTTTCCTGTTAGTATTGAATTGGCCGATGTGTTGGCAAGGGGCTTAACCTTTGTACCTTCCAGGAATATTGACTTAGCTAAAACCATTATAGATCTAAAGTTGTTTAGAAGGAAACTTAACTTGAAACTAATTTTGGCTTACAGCATGATAATAGTCAGCAATGAGTTTCATGTGTATAGCACTTTTAATCCAGTTTTACATCCCGCTTTAATGGCATTTGAGCATATTTGCGAGTTTGACTTGAGGAACTTGGGACTATTCAGGAATGGCTCAGATGGTAGCAACCTGAGTACTGATGAGAGAATGTTACTGTTCATAGGTTCATAGGTAGGTACTAGGCTATCTACCTGAGAACATTTTTAAGCCTAGCCAGAGTGTGTCGGCTTTTGCTGCCCCGTTGATTAATTAACTGAGCCTCTGTCAAGCAGAGCCAATTAATTGATCCCAGGGGTGTATTTTCTGTTAGCCATCCACTCGTCAAGGCTTCTCTTGAAGAGTGTTAGTGAGGGGCTCTGCCTAATGTAGTTAGGAATTTTGTTCCAAAACATGGAAAGTCTCTGTGACAGGAATCTATCCCTCCAGCATGTTCTATTTATTGTTGTGGCAAGGTTTAGCTCACTAGAGCACGGGGCTCGCAGTGACTTGGATTTCTTATGTGGAGCATGTCCATCAATTCTGAGTTGGACATGGCTTTGTAAGTCAGACAGGGATCATCTCTGAGTAAGCGATATGCCAATGAGTACAGCTGGAGTTTTTTCAGTCGGGCTGCATAGGACATATGTTTGAGGCCAGTAATCCTCTTGGTGAGGTGCTTTTGTGGTCTTTCCAGCTGTTGGAAGTGTCTTGTGAGGTACATCCCAAATGGGGTATTGTACTCTATGATGGGTCTAATGACTGACGAGTAGAGGGGCACTATAACCTCTTTATTTTTAGATGCAAACCCCTTAGTAATTAGATGGGCCACATAGAAGGATTTCCTAACTACTTTGGCAATATGATTGTCAAAGGAGAGATTACTATCTACCTGGGTCCCCAGATCTCTTATTACCTCTTCTGTATTAAGGGGGCTGCTGCCTATGTGGTAATTCATGGGTGTTTTGTTTTTCCCAAACGGGATGACTATGCATTTTTTGGCATTTAGCTAGAGGCCATGACTTTGACACCAGGTGTCTGTCTCAGTAAGGCCTTTTTGAAGGATGTCCATGTCAGCTGGAGAATCAGTTATGGCTCCCAGTTTGCAGTCATCGACGAACTTGGTTAGCCATAGTCCTCCTGTGTTTGCCTGTACTTCTGAAAAATATATGCCAAACAGTAGGGGTCCCAGAACCGAGCCTTGCGGGACACCACTTGTGACTGGTTTAGAGTCGGACCTGGAGCCCGCTATTCTTACTGTGTGAGTTCTGTCTGTAAGCCAGTTGGCAACCCATCTTGTGACGTAGGAGTTTATGATCAGGCTGGTGAGTTTTTCTATAATATCCAAGTGAGGAATGGTGTCGAACGCCTTGACGAAATCAAGGTAGGCTGTGTGAACCACCTTTCTCTCGTCTATGGCCTTGGTGACTATCTCGAAGAAGTCAACCAGGTTTAGTAGGCATGATCTGCCCTTAACAAAGCCAAACTGGGTCAGGTCAAGTATTCCCAATGTCTTTGTAAATGAGTTCCATGATGATGCGCTCCATAGCCTTGCAGACTAGGCTAGTCAGGCTTATGAGGCAATAGTTACCAGGGTCAGTTATGGCCCCTCTTTTATGAAGTAGAATAACCATTGCTGTGCACCATTCTATGGGCACGTAGCCTGTGGAGAGGCTGAGGCTGAACAGCGTGTTTTGGTGGGGGGTTAGTTCATTCTGTAGTTCGTGCAATATGCAGCCTGGGACACAATCTGGCCCCATTGATGCTGTGTTTTTGGCTTTTGAAAGGGCTGTTTTCACCTGTGCTTCTATGATTTCCGGGACACTACACTTTTCTGGTATTATTGTGGGCCCTTTTGAAGGTGAGAGGGAGGTGATGTTTGCATTGAATCTATCTGCCAGGATGTTAGCAATATCAGTAGGTTCAGTATATTTTGTGCTATTTTGCACTAGCTCAGAGCATATCTGTGAGTTGCCACTTAGATTCTTGACATAGCTAAAGAAGGCTTGGTGGTTATCTTTCGAATCCTTGGCTATTTTTCTTTCAAAGTTAGCCTTGGACGATTTTATGAGGGACCTTAGTTTCTTACTGATGCTGATCAGGGATGTCTTTCCTTCTTGGGATTTGCTTTTTTTCTGAACTAGTTTCCTCCTTCTGTTGTATAACCTGTTTATGGCAGGGGTCCACCGGACTGGTTTTCTTCTCTTAGGGGAGTGAGTCTTGGTCTTGCTAGGGATGGCACAATCTGTGCATCCTTGTAGGTGCTCGTAGAGTGCAATTGTAAAGGATTCTGCATCTTGGGCAGTGTTATCCTTTAGCGTGGGGGCTGTGAAACTTACCACCTCTGCCTTAAGTAAGGTGAAGTTTGCTTTAGAAAAGTTTTTCACTGTGGTTTCCTTGGTTGGGGGTGGTGGTGGGGTGTGGACATCCAGGGTGATTAGTTTATGGTCTGATCTAACCAGTGACGGGTTGACCTCCGGTACGGAACAACTGTCACCCATGTTGGTGATGACCAGGTCCAATATGTTGTGGCCTCTGGTAGGGGAGTTTACCAGCTGATCCAGGGCATTTGAGTTGATAAATTCCAAGAAGCGCTTAGCCTGGGAGTTTGTACTCCAGTAGTTTTCCAAGTTAATGGTAGGGTAATTGAAATCGCCCAATATCAGGGTGGTCAGTAGGACCTTCATGTTTTCCAGTGTCTCCAGAAAGGTGGAGTGGTGGTCCTGGGTCATGGAGGGTGATTTGTAGCAAGCCACAATTTGCATTGCAGATTTGCCCATTGTTAGTTGCACATGGATGATCTCAGACATATCATGCTGTGCCACTAACCTGGAAGTGTGAGTATCCTTGATGAATATGGATACACCCCCTCCTTTTGTGTTTCGGTCCGTGTTCTGTGGCCAAAATGTGTGGTATGAATTGTAGCCCAGTAGTGCTGGAGTGCTCTCTGGAGCCTTGAACCAGGTTTCAGTTACTGCACAGATGTCGATGTTTTCCATACTTAGGAGTGCTTCGAGCGCATGCATTTTGAGATTTAAACTCCTGGCGTTGAGTAGCATAACCCTCATTTTTTTACTTGTGCTGTTTACGGTGGTGGGTTTGAATTTTGAGCCTTGCCTAAAAAAGGCACTATGGGGGCAGCAAGAGCCTTGGCCAGTATTCGAAAGCCAAGGGGTGACAGGTGCAAGCCGTCTCTTGCAAAGCAACGTGGCTTGTCAAGCATGTCATCCCAGGCTGACAGACACTGGATCCCCTTTGAATGACGGTAGAAGCTTAGCTAATTGTTGAAGTTGATCATTTTTTCTTTATACTGAGGTATCATTCTTGGTGAGGGTAGGATGCTACTCAGGGTCAGGGTCATACCCGCCTGGGCTACATGATCAGAAAGCTCTTCCATGTTTCTTTTCATGTAGTCCAGGGAGGTACATCTCAGGTCATTCACACCAACATGAACAATGACAGAGTCATATTTGTACTTGTTCTGGAGTGACCTGACTGCTTGTGTTATGTGGCGGATTCTGGCTCCCGGTAGGCAGCTAACAGTAACCTTCTCCTTGTCCAATCTAGTGAGTGGGGCTATTCATTCACCTATTACTAGTGTGTTAGGTATGTTATTTTGCCTTACAGGCTGTGATTGTGCGGCACATTGATTTTGTGTTTTATGTGTTGTCTGGTTTGTGACGGGAGGTGCAGGTTTTGTGGGTGTCTGCTTTGGAGCTCTCTGATGCTTTTGCAGGTTTTTATTTAGAGCCTCCAAGTATGATTTAGTGTATTTATGTGTATTTTTGCCAATGCTGATTTAGTAGGTCTATGTGAGGCTGGAGTTGTGGTGCAAGTGTTAACCTTCTCCTCATGACTGTCTGTTCCAGTCTTGGGTAGAGAGACCTTAGCCTCCAGTTTGGCTGTATAATTGCATCTCTCGCATATGTTAGTGTTTTGTGGTACAAGGAGAGGGTTGTCTGTGTACATGAGGCAGTTGTAACATTGCCTCAGGATACCCAGATTCACCAGCTGGACTGAAGAGTACACCTGAAGTTGCCCTTTGGTCATGCCTGAATAATAGGGTGAGCTGCTTAGTCGCTTGGTTGGTGAGGGGTGGATAAAGAGCCTTGCCCTGCTGGGCAGTCAAGTGTCGGGGTAAATTAGTGCTTGCTGTTAGGTCTGAGCAAGTGCTGGACTGTAGAATGCTTTTTGAGTGCTTAGGTTGAGAGTTAGACTAGTTTCAAGTGAAAAACTGAAGAGGAGACTTAGTGGAGCCGGGAATAATTTAACCCTAGCTAACCAGTGCTGCCCGGCACACAAAACTGTGCAAATGCGGTTTTTAAACTACTAACATCTGGGCTGGAACCAATCCTCCAGGGACAGATGGTTGCTCAAAATTCCCCTCTCTTACAGGTGAACAGAGAAACTTCCCTCTATCCAAGTAAGGTATGGACAACTCAGAAACTTGTAACACAGCCCTGAATTCAGCACTAGCCTGAAAACTGGACTATACTAGCTTAGAAAGGCGAGAAACAAGACATTTTTTTTTTAAAAGATAAGGCAAAAACAGTAAAAAGTACACTTAAAACAGCTTTAAACGACTACAAGTGATCACACTTTAGTGTGTAGCCTACAACAGTTAAACAATGTATTTAAACAAAAACAACTTTTTAAAAGTGCAAAAGGTAATTCAAGGATATCTGAACCAGATATGGGCGGTGGCATTGTCATTTTTGATAATAATATGTATAGAGAAAAAATGTTTTTACTTTTGGACACTGCTCATTATAAACTTGTATCTCTGAATAAACTGCATGGAGCATATAGAAAAATCAGGGGATTCCTAAATTACTTATTTATTGAACCACACATTTCCCTTGATATCTTTAACTTTCTTATTGTACCAGCACCCCAGATTCCTGTCATTTTCGGAATCCCCAAGATACATAAAAACTTATATGACCCCCCCCTTGCGTCCGATAGTCAACGGGCATAACTCTATTACCTATCCTATGGCTAAGTTTCTCGATAGCATACTTCAATGCTTTTTGGTGAACGAGCCCCAGGTATGCAAAGACTCTTGTTCTTTTTTAGCTAATATGAATGAGATGGTATTTATGGAGGATTGTAATTTCACAACTGTAGATGTAAAAGATTTATACATGGTGATCCCACATGACCTGGGCATAGACTGGGTCAGTAAGTTACTGGTCAGTAAAGGCATTGATAACAATGAATTATAACTAGTAACCACAAGCCACATGAACACGTAGCAGCAAAGCACTTATACCAACACGAAAATGCTACTGTGGAATTGGAGGACAACCTTTATTGTGCCAAACAGTGGACTTGCATTTTCGTGTTGGTAACAATGAATTATACTTGGTCCAGGAATTCCTAGACCTAATTCTTATGAACAATTTCTTTCTGTTCGAAGATTCATATTATGTGCAAACAAAGGGGGTAGCTATGGGATCACCGTGTGGTGCCAGCTTTTCTAATCTTGTGATGGTTTTCTGGAAAAGGAATACTTGATGAATAATAATCCTTTTTCCGAGTACATTCACTTTTATACCCGGTACCTGGATGATATTTTTATCATTTTTAAAGGTAACGAGATGGTTTTTAGACAACTGTTGTATTATATGAATAATACCACGGAATTCCTTAGATTTACCAGTGATTTTCAAGGGGAGAGTATTTCTTATTTAGATATACATTTGACCAAGGACCATACTAGACATTGTTATGCAGCTGCTATTTTTAGGAAAGAAACCTACTCCAACTCTTTCTTACACTTTTCCAGTTCCCATCCAGGACACCAGAAAAAATCAGTTGTCAAAGGACAACTTGTCCGAGCAGCTAGAATGGTTTCTGATTTCAAGGAATTCTTAGCCGAATGCCATCTCTTGAGGGATATTTTCCTCAAGCGTGGTTACTCACAGGTTCTACTTGATGATATATTTGATGAAGTAACTTTTAAAAGATCTACTGGTTTTTACAAAGCAATTTTAAATGAGTCCCGTATGGAACAGTTGATGATGACCAATGACATTGGTGATCAAGCTACCAATTCACATATGGATACCAACACTGACTTTTCTTTATCCTTTATTACCCCTTTTAGTAATGAAGCCCACCTTTTGAAACGTATTTTATTTAAGAACTGGGATTTCATCAAGGCAGATGTGAATGTGAGGGATAGCCTTCCCACAAAACCAGTAGTCATTTTTAAAAGGGGACACCATTTGAAGTCTTTATTAGAAAGTAAAAAGGCAACTAACTCGAGGGTAAAGGGCATGTTTCAGTGTGAGGCTTGCCCCTATTGCAGATTTATCAACATTGGTTGATCCTTTACGGTTAGCAATCACAAGTTTTCATCTACTGGAAGGTTCAATTGTAATTCCAGAAGTATAGTTTATTTAGCCAAGTGTAAGCTATGTCCCATCTTCTATATTGGTAACACAGATAGAAGACATAGGGACAGGCTATATGAACACATTTATGCCATCAAAAATAATAAAAAAGTGGTGAACGCACTTGCAAAACACATAACTAACCACCCAGATCAGTCATTCGATTTCAAGGTTATAGAGCAGGTTAATGGATCCAGTGGGGGTGGCCCTATCCCACTATGGCTGGAAAGGTGTGAGCTTTTATGGCAACTTCGATGTGATGGCTTTAGATATCCGGGCATCAATGATGTGTGCTCCATTGCCTGCATTTTAAAACTAAGGAGTTTAATGAGATGAGTTATTTTGTCATTTGTGTGTATATTTATTTATGTAGAAACCTTTTGCGTTTCCATTGGCCTATCATAGGGCTTACACATTTTTAAATATACTCATATAAATGTGTGTAACACTATATTTATTAATTTTATAGAGCATGTTTTTAACCATTACTTTTTTAGGACATGGATACATTTAGAATATATTTTAGGCTTGGTTTTAGTGAAATTCCTGCTAATACTTCACCACTCACACCAGTTTTTAAATGGTTTTTTAAATAGAACAATTTTTGTGTTTACTCGTGGGTTAATGTATTTGATTGTATTTAATTGTTTAATTGCTCATGTGATTCCTGGTAGGTGTGGTTATTTGTTGGGAGAAGGTATTTAACTGATTTTGTCAATGTTGTTTTCTGTCTGAAAAAGTGCATGCACTGACCTGCACGAAAGCGCTAACCTTACTTTATGAAACTACAGTATCATTACTTTTGATATTGCTTGGAGTGTACTTTGTCCATTGCTTTTCTTGTTTATCCTTATTATAAGTTTGATTTAATGGAAATACATACCTCTCAACCTCTTAGAGCAAGAAATTTGGACAAGGCTTCAAGTAATGGGAGACGAACAAAGGCCCAAAAATAGGGACACTTTTTTAATATTGCTCTTACAAACTTAAAAAAAAAAGTTGATAGCATAACAGGTTTTGCATTAAAATTAATTTTCTGAAGGATAGGGAGTCTGAAAAAAACATTATTTTTCTTACTTCAGTCCTCAATGATTTGCCATTGATTTTCCAGAAAAGTACAGTTTTATGAGAAACAGACCAAAATGTGAGGCAAAAAATGCACATTTTGTGATAAATCTGGACAGGTGAGAGGTATGTGGAAATTTTATACCAGAGCAATTTTTAGTAAGCTGAAACCACTCATTCAAATACTTATAACATTCCTTTCCATAATTATAATGCATAAAATATGCAGGTGTTTCCTTTACTGGGATTTGATCCTGCCTACTTAACTTCGTTTCCATTTTTCCTATTAAGACTTACCTTGTAGATTCTGGATCCTGGTAATTCAGCAAAAATGACTATACAAATTTAACTTTTTTTTCACTCACACATTAACACAAAACAAACAAAACACACAAAAAATCTGTAATACTTCTTACAATTGAGTCTTTTGACTTGAAGGTACCACTCTTGACAATTTCTGTTTTTGTTGTATGTACATACACATTAATAAACATTTTCGTATTTCTTCTGGGGTTCTCCCACTATTACTTTACATGCATCTATCAAGCAAATTCACTCATTTAACAAGAACAGTTATTCACTCATTCTATTCTTTAAAGTACAATTATCTAAATAAAAAAAAAAACATTTTTCATGCAAATCAGTTTTCCCACCTACTGTAGTCTAACATGTTTGCACAGCCTGAATAGTTAGATATCTGAGTCTCTGACTATTCCATACAAACCAGCATGGAATTCACAAAATAACTTTCTGTGCTGTAATTTATTCCACACTGACCTGCAGCAATACCAAAATTCAGAATGCAAGTCATGGCACCAAAATGTTAACGCAAGAAGTTAAGTAATAAAAAAAGTTACTGTTTGACTCCGTCAAGAATTACATTTCAGGTTGTGCAAAGTAGTGGTTTATTTCATAAACAGCGCTGGGAGACTGCCTGCCAAAATGTTCAGATCAGTCTCAAAGAACAAGAAAAATTGCTTACATTTATATCATTTTTATTAGTTTCATGCATGCAGATCTCTAATGTTACTTTTGATATTCACTTAGAGTGCTACATGAACACTACAATTATGCACTGTAAAACAGACCACCTAGGCTAAGAATTTCTTTCAGCCTTGTAACATTCACTGTCAGTACACACTGTCTCACAGACATCCTTGCAAAGACTCATTTCCCAGCCTGAGTAGGCCAGAGCCTACTGTTAATTAATTTGGTTTTCACAGATACCTGGCACAATTCATTAACTTTTTGAAACTAGACTTGGCAGCATAACATATCATAAACATCCCATAACTCCTTTAGCACTTACTTGGCCCTCACTTTTCTGTTAGCACACTATCATTTGCTAATAGAGAGAATGCAGTTATAAGGCACTTGAAATATAAAGCTACTACTTATACAAAACTATATTTTCCATAATCATGCAACTGTTTTTCAGTTTTCCTTTAACATCAGCATATTATAAACTGATAAAAACAAGCGGCAGTACACAGACCAAGTAAAAAACGAAGGCAGCCGCTGTGAACAAAAAATGACCCCAAGAGTAATAGAATAACACTTTATAAGATGATAATAATAAAAACAGAACTTAGAACACTTCTTAGAGACAAAACTTAAGCGCTTTCATCAGGTAAATGACTTCATCAGAATCTATTATATAAACATTTTATTTGACTCATTTGTTAAGAAACTACAAGTTAATATGCATTTTGTGAAGAATAATTGTGAGACATATTATTTTCCATAACAACACCGACAAGAATAAGCAGCATCCCCTCATCCCCTCAACCACAGAGCACAAGAAATCCATACCAAATAAAAATTAACAAGGGACAAAGTCCCAAACTAATGAGAGACTTCAGCATTGCCATTATAAACCATGAAAGATGCCGAACAGCATGTGCATCAAGTGCTTAGTGTAAAATATATGGTCAGAAACCCCAGCATATGCCAGCATTTACTGGCTGCACACCTCAATGATTACCAAAGACACAGCTTTTATGAAGAACAGACCAAATACAAGCTGATACTGGACATTCAGAGAAAAACTGCTCCCCCATAGATGTAATAGCAGTACTAAGGTAGTGCTTACTGTCAGTTCTGCTGACACAAGTGTGCAGAACTCATTCTCCTTGTTTTCTTATTTTTTCACTTTACTGGCAGGCTCTACAGCAAGATCCCAGTAACCCCCTTAGTAGATCGCATCACAAACCCACCCATCTACACCGTTTCATTTGGTTCTCCATTTCGTAAACAGCCTTTGTTAACAGTACATGTCTTTACTGGCAACCTACTGTTTGCATTACTGTACATGCAACCAGTCATTTAGCAGACACACAGCCCTTAGATTAACATCCATGCTCCTTACTGAGGAATAAAATGCTTATTCAAATGAGCTACAATGGCCTTTCATGAAGGCATTACCTTTGCTACCATTGTTGTATTTTCAGTCTTGCGTGCATCGCGCTTAAATGTTAATGATGCAGATTTTGAGAGTGAGACCTCTACATTGCGTGAAAGATTTCATCTGAGAGGTTATAACAAAACAGAAATTGATATGAATCTAAATAGTTTGACTAGAATAAGAGAATGTGAAGGGAGACCCTATTTTTCTGAGGGAGATTGGAATAAACATAAAATAGCCAGAGATAATCATATTAGAGTACCCCTGACTTACTCCAATAATATAACTAAGATAGAAAACATTTTTAAAAATAATTGGTCGAAACTTAGTACTGATATAGATGTATAATCAATTGTAGGAAATAAACCAAGGTTTACATACAAGAATAAGAAAATTTTAAAAAGAATGCTTTGTTACCCACGTACAGTGAATGAAGATACCAGTCCCCCCTGTTCCAAGGGTACGTCCAAATGTTCCCATTGTAATTGGTGTCAGTATATTGACACCAATAATACATGTATACACCCAGATACTGGGAAAGTTATGAAGTTCAATGTTTTTGCAAATTGTGAAACATGTCATTTAGTTTATTTGGCTGTATGCCAAATTTGCTCAGCATTCTACATCAGCAAAACCGATCGTAAATTGCGCAATAGAATACATGAGCATATATATATAACATCAACCATTAAATATTTTCTAATGCACTAGCCAAACATTTCCGTATAAATGGACCAGAACATAAATTTAAATTTCAAGTGACTGAAACTATTACAGAAAGTATACATGAGGTGACATAGAAAATAGGGTAGAAACAAGTGAACTAAAGTGGATTATTAGGATGAGAGGAAATAAAGGGAAAGGACTGAATGATAAAATATGTATTAAGCCTGTACTTAAGAACAGAGTGTTCAGATGAAAATTGTTTTTATATATGCATCTATTATCATTTATTTAACTTATATTATAATTGTTTTAAAAATTATTAGTTTGCATTCTCATAGACAAAGACGAACAAACGCTGCAGTTGCAACTTGATGGCTTAATTAGCTGATTGATGTATGCATCTCATTGGTTTAAAGTTAGTTTAAAAAGAGAATGTGAAATTGATTCTTTGTTGTCTGATGAAGCGGCAGTAATAGCCGTGAAAGCGCTAACAATTTTAAATAAAATAACCTTTTATGTACTATTTCTGCTGTGGGCTGCTTCACCTTTGCTTTTCTTTGATTGTGTTATTCATCATTTTGGTGACGCTATTGGGTGAAGCTCTTGTACTGGTGGTGCTGTGCAGGTTTGATTTTTCTACAACCATTAGTTTCTTTGCAATAAATATCTAATATAGACACTGCCTTTAGTATTTCCTCATACCAGCTTTTTCTATTTTCTCTGCGTTGTCCCTTTCCTTCAATACAGCCTGCCTATATTCTTTATCACACCATTTGTCATAGGCATTCTTTTACCAGATAGCAGAATCTTACCACTTTTTTGCTCTCAATCAACTTTCCGCAGCTTACCTAATATCCATCCATCCTTTATCATATATCTAATAATTTGAAAATGTGTTCAAAAAATATTTTGCTCTTTTGCATAAATAATTAATAGGGTTTAATACCCACACGTGGCTTCAAAACAATTTGCATTATTTCCATTTTCAGACTCTTCCGTGAAGGATGTGCTATTCCCAAATAACTACATACACCTAGCACAACACATTTTTACCAAATATACATTTTGTACAAAACATGATGAATAACTTCCATATTTACCACCTTTTTCACATCCTTTTCATTCTCTTTTTTTACCACTTCCCTCTTACCAAACTGTATTCCTAATGCTTAAATGTAATTAAAACAAATTCCTACATTTGTCTTACCATCAATTGTGCATTTTTACTTCTTCAAGTTGTAATTCTATTTTAACAGTTTTTCTTGAACCATATTCATGATGAGTGAGGCATGTTTTCCTTATCACAATTAAAATAATAGCAGCTTTATAATAAAGTATAAATAGACATTCTGATCCCTCACTTTTTCTTGGCAACAACCCTTAGTGACACTTTTAACTTGTCTTATGTTTATACTATTAGCTAATATAAACACAAATGGACTTAATGGGCATCCCTAACTCCATTTTTAGTTTTATCATGGTGTCTAACCAAACATTTACTACTGTAGAAATCCACACAATGCTACATACAGTTCTTATAAGGTTCACAAATTTACCTACTAGCCTGTAAACTATATGCCACTAACATTTACACGACTAACAGCATCATTCTGCACCCACCCTTATTTCTTCCACCAATTTTCTTATGATTGATAACACAATATTAATATCTACCCCTTTTCTCACCTTAAATGTTTCTGGGTCTAACATATTTTCCAACCACAATTATAAATTCTTCCCCAATAATTTGCAATCAGTGTTAGGTAATGCTTGTGGTCTATGGATTTAATATGAGCTCTGTCCTCCTTTTGCCAGCTAAATCTATCCATATTTCTGTCTAATCCCATATAATCTAGCATATTCAGCACCTTATGTATACATCTCATTACATATTTCACATAAGGTATCTAATTGCTATGCTTGTAAATCTGTATAATAAGTCTAAGGTGACCCAGCCTCCCCAGGTGCAGCAGCTTGTTTGACGTTAATGCTTGCTCAGTTTCAGTTTGAGTACTCATCATCATCATCATCATCATTTCCATCCCATTGTTAGCCAGATCTTTGTATTTCCAGACTTCAACACTGTCCTTTTTAATTTCTCAGTAAATTTTTATTAAATATCTTGTGCTCTTTTCCTAATCTCTTATCGTTCATACACATATTTCTTTCTTCATTTTCATTTATATTGAGTCTTGCATAATTTTATAACTTAGTAAAGGTGGTAATTTTTCCTTTCAACATTCTGTAGAATTTCTAATCTACTGTTTCATTCTTTGTTTTTTTATAAATCTGCACTTCATTCCTTATCACTTCCTTCCTATTCTGTTTTGCACCTATATGAAACCATTAAATAGTTCCTTACAATCTTTTTCAAAATATTGCATAATTGCTCATCTCTGTAGCATATATACCCATCTAATTTTAATGTTACTTCACACTTTCTCTGATTTTTACATAATTGTCTCATTGCTAAATTTTCTTTCCACAGTGAGGTTAAATCATTTTCATTTCCTTATAATTTAGCATATTTCTTTGAATTTCAATAAACCCTTGCCTTGAAGTTTTTATTATCTTCCACCTGTTCTATTATTAATAAACAGCTTACAATCAGGAAAAAAGTTTTGGTTTCATTCAACATGCATCTTCCTATTTATTTCTCATGAATACTGCCAGTCATTTTATATTACACCTTATATAAGTAAGCCTGTCTTTATCTATCATTACCCTATCACTTTTTAAACATATCTTTTCTAGAATGTTCCTGTCTCTTCATATTTCCTCTTTCTCTTTCTTTCTGCTGCTGATTCAGTTAAAATTTCCTAACCATATTTTTGACATATTTATGATCCGATAGGCTTCTCCTTTTTGGAATACTTTGCATCTTACTTTTTCCTCTTTAGAAGCATAACTGCATTACAGACTGTCATGTGTTGATCCTGAATAACAGATACAATATTAGTACATCATGATTAAACCAATAAATAATAAAATACATTTATATGAGCTCTTTTTTAATTAATATGGCAAATTCTAAATACTCTGGCTGGCCTAAGGAAAAGAATAGATCCCCACATATCCATTCAATCCTATTGGGTTACAAATGACTCCAATAATGACTCCATGTACAGCTGACATCTTCCACAGAGTACAGTAAGCAAGTAGGGAATGGAAGCAGATTGCCAAGCCTTTCTTCCATATCTCTCTCTCTCACACACACACACACACACACACACACACACACACACACACACACAGACACACACCATGCACAATCATAGGAAATGTGTAGTCAGCAGTCCACCTACTGCATGTATTTGGTATATAGGAGGAAACAGAAGTACCCAGAGGAAACTAACAGGAAGACATGGAGTACATATAGATTCCACACAGAAAGCATCGAGCCAAGAACTGAGTCAAACAAATCTGTTGCTGTGATGTGACAGTTCTACTAACTGTACCACTGCCCCCCCATACACTTCCTTTTTATCTTTCTTCTCCTATAATACATGTAATTTTCTTCAAATGTACTTCTTTGCCTTTTGTGTGTTATTCTGTTCTAATGCAGACTGTTTGCAGTAACTGACACAATAGTTATTTCTTAGACATCATACATCACTTATTGTTATTCTTTTTCTTCATTTTGTTTCATTTTCATTTTATCAACCTTTATACAGTTTCTTCTGGTTCTGCAGTATCTTTTATAAGTGCTGCTTCTCCTTGTATTCCTTGCTCATTTAACACAGAAAATAGTTCGCTAATACTTAAGTTCATATTCTGTTCTTCTCTATTTAAACATATCTTCTCCACAGAAACCTCCACATTACATTTTCACCTTCAATGTAAACTTTAGCTTCAACTTTATTATGGTGTTTTATAAACAAAACATTGATTATAAGAGTAAAACAATAAAAAACATAGCAAGTATGAAACACTCATAAAACATAAACTCAATGAAAAGTTAAAATGTAAAAATAAATCAAATAAAAGTACTAAAATCATCCTTCAGCTTCAAAAGCAGTTTCAAAAATGTAAGCTTTAAGTTCTTGTGGAAGCTGAGCAAAGAAGAACATTCCTGAAATCACTAATGCATTAAGTCCAACAGGTGAGGAACCTGAAAGCCCGAAAGGTAAAAGTGCAAACACTAGCTCTTTGAAGGTACACCTGTTGACCCACCAATAGCCCCTTCAAAATAAGCACAGAGCATGAACAGGGCAATACAGCACAGACAATTCCTTCAGGTAAGAGACACCCAAGTTTTGAATGGACATATAAAGTTGAAATCAGGTATTGTTTGATTTTTATTACAAAATAAGCATTTTTAGTAAATAAACTAGCTAATGCAATTTTATTATTGGCATTAACTTCTATGTTTGTACATATGTTTTTTAGCTTTCAGAATTCAAAATGCACTAGGATTTTATGAAGATAACAAAATGTTTTGTAACTTTGTATCTTGCATTTTGGTGCCACCTTTCTTAGAAAGTGAGATGTTGCATAAGATGTTGTATAACATGCCTTGCACTTGGGCCCCAACCCCTCAAGGAAGTGAGGTTCATCCCTTAAGGCAGTGATGTTTTTATGGTATTTAAAGATGTGATGTAGTGTATCTGTTTGTCTGATGATGTTTCTGTAGCATTGGAAACAGAAGTGCTTACATTTCTTCTTGTCTTGCATCCTTAACTGGACTAATGTCTATATTTAAATGCTATGTTTTTTTAACTGTATAATGCAAATAATACTTAATGTGGAGCTTTTCTCCCCGGGCCTCCGCTGAAAACAGACCTGTGTCCAGTCGGACTCTCCCGGTCAACAAATGTAAATAAAATAAAATAAAATAATAATAAATTCTTACTGAAAAATTGTATAAAAAAATGAGTTTGTGCATTCATATTACTCCAAAGACTTAATCGGACTAGCTACATAAATTGCCAGTTACATAAAATAATTGTGTTAGATTTTTAGAACATTTAAGAAATATTAGAAATGAAAAAGTGGAAAGCCCATTAGGATTAAATTTTAAAATGTACCATAACAGTGATGGGAGTAAATTAGAAGGCACTATTTTGCAAAAAGTGCATTGTGAAAGAGGTATGTGTTTAAAAAGTAAATTGCAATGGAAAGCAGCACTTTTTATTTTAAAATTTGACACTCTGCATCCTAATGGGTTAAACAGAGAGCTTAATTGGAAATGGCTCTTGTAATGAGTTGTTCTTAATTGTTTTATTAATGCTGTTTTAATATATAAATGAAGTGAAGAATTGGTATTGTTATACTCAAGGCATTTGCGGAGGCGCTAGAGAGAAGTCAAGTTTGTTACTACGAAAAATAAATCTTTGGATTTACTGGCTTAGTCGTTTTTTGGATTTACTTCTTCTTCTGTGGTAACCTATTTCATTTCTTATGGCTAGTGATCCTTCTTTCCAGACTCCCAGGATTTTTCGAGATGACCTGGGAGAAAATACTCAAAAGAGTTTTGAACAAAGTATTCTGCAGGTGGGAGAACATTTGCCTGATAAAGGTATAAATCCTGCATCTACATCACAGCTTGGTGAGTCGCAAAAAATTTGGGACAAAGTGTTATAAGATGGATGTCAAAAGAGGACAGTTAATCCTTTTTCTGCTGTGGGACAGGACTATACAATAACTATGTCAGCTGAGTTGCAAGGTACAATTAATAGACTTGAAAGTTTATTATTTAAAGAAAATGCCACACATTACAATATTATTAGTCTGCAAAGGTATTTGGAGTTAAATATTACTCCAAAGGGACTAAGAGCATATAAAAACCCATCTACACCTTTTGATGAGAAAAATGTGGAAGTTATAATGTTTGCCAAAAGGTGGGCTATGGCAGCACATCGCTGTACAATGGAATGGATGGCTATCTTAGTAGAAAGAGATTTGTTAAAACAAAAACAGATTAAAAGTGAGATTTCCATGTTGTGTTCAAACCTTTGCAACTCACTTACGGTTCCAAGATTTGAGACTGTGTTAAAAGATATTAATGAGAAAGTGCTGGCCAAGTCAGAGACCTTGATTGATAGGAAAATCCGCAAATTACAAAGAGATCTCTGATAATATGCTAATGAGACGGTGCTTCAACCTACATCCAATAAAAACCATCGTAATGCTGAAGGCGGGTCTTTTGTTAAGAAAGCAGAAAGAAAAAAACATGGTGTCTCATTTGCTTCAGCTGAGGCAACTGAAGCTTCAGGAGAATGGACGGATGAGAATGCAGATTTTCCTTCACTTCCCCAGCCCAAAGGAGTGATTATATGCAAGAACACTTCCATAATAGATCCAATACAAGTAGAAAAGGTTGGAAGAGTGGACAAACAGATACGACATGGGGAAGACAATAACAACAGAACCAACAGGGGAAAAGAAAAAGATGGTATTAACTTTTTAAAGACTGTAAATACTAATAGTAGTTTTGATGAACATTATGTCTTTAATCTAACTGGTCATCATTTTTCTGACACTGAATTAGCAGTATTAAACTGTGGTATTAAATTTGTTCCAACTGTTATATCTAAAATGTATTATTTTAAAATAGATGTCTTTAAATTAGTGAGGAAGTTACACTTATTGTGTTTCTTTTCAAAGTATGATAACAGTACAGAAGTAATGAATTCTTCTGAAGTGAATAATTCTTTGAATGAAACAGCTTCTATGGAATTTTTTTCATGTGATTCTTCTTTTGAAAGTTATGAGACTGAGAATGCTTATTGCCTACTGCCGACTGATACAATTAGTAGTAGAAGCAATTATATACCTCCTTTTATTAATGAAACAGTTAAATATTTTTCTAGTATAGTAAATTATTCTATACAAAATATCTTTAAGCAAAAGAATAATATCTCATATAATTTAACAAAAAATGAATGGGAGGCGCTGAAAGCTATGAGAAATAGAAATGATATTATTTTTAAACCTTCAGATAAAGGTAATAAATTAGTTGTGATGACTGTTGAACAGTATTATAAAATGTGCATGGAGAATCTGAATAATGATGACGTATATAGAGTTGCATTATGGAAGGAATATGAAGGAGCTTAATCAGCCTATAATGAATTAATATATAGGGGATACGGGTTGGGATATTTCACTAAGAATGATATAGAGAAGAAATTTTCCATAGATAAATGCTCAATGGCTAAATTTTACTGTCTTCCCAAGTTACATAAAAATAAGTGCAATCCCCCAGGTCGTCCCATAGTTTCTGCATGTAACTATTTCCTTCATAATATTGGAAGTGTGTTGCATGAACAACTGTTACCTAAAGTTGTAAAGCTGTCATCTTATATTAGAGACACTTTTGATTTTTTGGAAAAGGTGAGAAAAATTAAATGGAATGAAAATAGATATTGGATAGTGATAGATGTTAAAAATTTATATACTAACATCTCACGTGAATTAGGTATTGAGGCTCTTGTGTTTCATTTGGGAGATTCTCCATTAACCTATTATGTAATGGATTTAGTACAGTTTTGTCTTAAAAATAATTTCT
Organism: Protopterus annectens; assembly: GCF_019279795.1. NCBI lineage: Eukaryota > Metazoa > Chordata > Ceratodontiformes > Protopteridae > Protopterus > Protopterus annectens. Next base: position 335,369,556 of record NC_056732.1, read on the forward strand.
TTGAATTTAATGGCACTTTGTACCAACAAATAAAGGGAACAGCAATGGGAGCAGTGTTTGCTCCAAAGTATGCAAATCTATTTATGGGACATTTTGAAGTACAATTCCTTTATAGAATGATTTTTTTTAGAAGTTATGTGGTAGAATACTACCGTTACATAGATGATTTAATTTTTCTATGTGAAGGTGGTAGGTCCAGTGTAAATAATTTAATTCATGAGTTAGATCATAATAATTTTGGAATTAATTTTGATGGTGCACAGTGTGGTGAAAGAGTGACATTCTTAGATGTGAATCTAGAGGCAGAAGGAAATAAAGTGGTGACTTCTGTTCATTATAAGTTTGAGGGAGTAAATAATTTTATATATGGAACTAGTTGTCATCCTTCACATTTAATATCTGCACTTCCTTATAATGAATTGTTGCATATTTCAAGACTAACCAGTGTTATAAAGAAAAAAGAGAAAGAAATTGAACAAATTTGCAATAAATTTATACAGAGAGTTTATAGTGCAATGTGTGTAGAGCAAGCTAAACATAGCCTTATGCTAGGAAGTCAAGTTAAAAAACTGGTGGACTATAAAGGCAGACCAGATAGGAATAAAAATAATAAACCAGTGGATAAAATATTTTTTGTAACCACTTACGGAAAAGTTGGTTAAAATAATTATTTCCCATTGGAATTATTTAACACATGATCCCTTTTTGGGAGAATTATTACCTCAAAAACCTATGGTGTCATAAAAATGGGGGAAAAGCATCAAAGATATGTTGGTGCATGCCCAGTTTCATTTTCCTGCAATAAGGTTAAATAAACATATATCAAATTTAGGTTTACGAGCTTGTGGATATTGTAGTACATGTAGTCATATACTGTGTTCTTTTGATAAAATAAATGGACAGAAATTTGATTTGAATGATAGTTATGGCTGTGTGACGGAAGGAATCATTTATGTACTTAAATGTGAATGTAACTTATTTTATATAGGGGAATCTAAACAAAGTTTTTGTGTTAGATTTTTAGAATATTTAAGAAATATTAGAAATGAAAAAGTGGAAAGCCCATTAGGAATACATTTTAAATTGTACCATAATAGTGATGGGAGTAAATTAGAAGGTACTATTTTGGAAAAAGTGCATTGTGAAAGAGGTATGTGTTTAAAAAGTAAATTGCAATGGAAAGCAGCACTTTTTATTTTAAAATTTGACACTTTGCATCCTAATGGGTTAAACAGAGAGCTTAATTGGAAATGGCTCTTGTAATTAGTTGTTCTTAATTGTTTTATTAATGCTGTTTTAATATATAAATGAAGTGAGGAATTGGTATTGTTATACTCTGTTAAAGGCATTTGCCAAGGCGTTAGAGAGAAGTCAAGTTTGTTACTACGAAAAATAAATCTTTGGATTTACTGGCTTAGTCGTTTTTTAGTTACATAAAAGTCAAACAACATTAAATATTCTACATATAGAATCACATAACCATACTAATTTACTGTATGATGCAAAACAATGAATACAAAACAATTAAAACTTTTGTATAAAACATTATTCAATAAAGTATAAACCAATCAATTCCTCCCATTTTTTTTTCTTTTTAAGCCTACCATTCCATTCCATTAAGACTAGGAGGTAAGTTGGCTTACTATCTAATCTGCCATTGCAATCCCCCCCAGAAAAATAAACCTTCACTAACTCTGTCCATTACTGAAAATACAAACTTCTTATATTAAGTGCATTTTTGTGAGCTTATATAAAGTTTCAAACAAACACCCAAATTGAAACAAATAAACCAAAAGAAACGGCTGCAAGTTACTGGAAGAACTTGAATCAGGAACCGGTGACTGCAAGGAATTCCAACTCCCACCATGCCATGACCATATTCGCAAAAGCCGGGGCTCCTGGAGACCCCATGGCAACACCACACTTTTGTTTATAATAGGTCTTCCCAAACTTGAAGAAATTATTCTCTAGAATGATGTCCAAGAATCTACAAATAACAGAAATACCAGAATTGTTAAATATTTTGTTCTTAACTAGATAACTTCGAACATCTTCCACTCCTTGATCGTGTGGTATACAAGAGTATAAAGCAATAACATCAATAGTAAATATGATATGTTTTTCCGCATCAAACTGAATATTGTTTGAAAAAATTCTTATTTTATCTAGAAAATGCCATGAATCTTTAATATAGGACTCATTGTTATAAATTAAAGGACCTAAAATGGCATCAATAATCAGAGAAATACCCGGTGACCGAGTGTGGTGAGGACACGATAGGACGTAATGGAGGGTTAAGAATATTTTTATGAGTTTTAGGAACTCCAAATATAACACCAATCTTAGGTTTATCCACTGTGCAAAAATTATATAGCATAAAATTAATTTCCCCAGACATCAAGGCATCATAAAGATGTGAATGTACTATGCTAAAACTTCTTAGGATTTTGAACAGAGGAATACATTCATATTCATTTGAATTGTTGAGAATGTCCAACATTCTAGAATTATATTGCTCTTGCTCCATTATAACCATATTAGAGCCCTTATCACTTTTCATGTATCTGTATTTTTCATTTAAGATTTTTAGAGAGCCTAAAGCTCTTCTTTCTAATTTTGATAAATTATCATGAAAATTGGAGTTAGATTTAAACAAAATGTCTAGATCTTTCATACATAAATCCTCAAAAGTTTTAATAGTGTGATGTAAATTTGGAACATAGCTAGATGGTTTGCTAATACTACGATTAATTTCAGGGGTGTTATGTAACAAAAAAGAAAGATTAAGTTTCCTGGTGTATTTTTTCAAATCTATAATTGTTTTGCTGTAATCCGCCCTTTTGTTCGGAATAAAATTAAACCCATAACTTAAAACTGCAAGCTCACACTCATTAAATACATGGTCAGTTAAGTTGATTATGTCGAAACTATCTACTTTAAAATTTAAATTAAAAATACACCAGAAAACTTAATCTTTCTTTTTTGTTACATAACACCCCTGAAATTAATCGTAGTATTAGCAAACCATCTAGCTATGTTCCAAATTTACATCACACCATTAAAACTTTTGAGGATTTATGTATGAAAGATCTAGACATTTTGTTTAAATCTAACTCCAATTTTCATGATAATTTATCAAAATTAGAAAGAAGAGCTTTAGGCTCTCTAAAAATCTTAAATGAAAAATACAGATACATGAAAAGTGATAAGGGCTCTAATATGGTTATAATGGAGCAAGAGCAATATAATTCTAGAATGTTGGACATTCTCAACAATTCAAATGAATATGAATGTATTCCTCTTTTCAAAATCCTAAGAAGTTTTAGCATAGTACATTCACATCTTTATGATGCCTTGATGTCTGGGGAAATTAATTTTACGTTATATAATTTTTGTACAGTGGATAAACCTAAGATTGGTGTTATATTTGGAGTTCCTAAAACTCATAAAAATATTCTTAACCCTCCATTACGTCCTATCGTGTCCTCACCACACTCGGTCACCGAAGGTATTTCTCTGATTATTGATGCCATTTTAGGTCCTTTAATTTATAACAATGAGTCCTATATTAAAGATTCATGGCATTTTCTAGATAAAATAAGAATTTTTTCAAACAATATTCAGTTTGATGCGGAAAAACATATCATATTTACTATTGATGTTATTGCTTTATACTCTTGTATACCACGATCAAGGAGTGGAAGATGTTCGAAGTTATCTAGTTAAGAACAAAATATTTAACAATTCTGGTATTTCTGTTATTTGTAGATTCTTGGACATCATTCTAGAGAATAATTTCTTCAAGTTTGGGAAGACCTATTATAAACAAAAGTGTGGTGTTGCCATGGGGTCTCCAGGAGCCCCGGCTTTTGAGAATATGGTCATGGCATGGTGGGAGTTGGAATTCCTTGCAGTCACCGGTTCCTGATTCAAGTTCTTCCAGTAACTTGCAGCCGTTTCTTTTGGTTTATTTGTTTCAATTTGGGTGTTTGTTTGAAGTTTTTGCTGTTTACCCATCCATGGCTGAAGTTGCGGATGACACCTTACTAAATATGTCGGTTCATCCTACTCCGACTTCTGGGTCCGAACATGGAGCGGACATGCTTAACAGTCTGCTTGTTTCCACCTTAATGGATATTAAAAGTTCTTTAAAATACCTGGTGGCGAAGGCCAACAATTCCCGGGAGATCATGGATACATCTAGCCCAGTCGGGGCTTGTGAAGAATTACCAACCGTAATTAACTTGGAGGGTTCACCTATCGTGGATGAAAGAATTAATAAACAACAACCGAGACGGGTCGACCATTCTGATAAGGACAACCACGCGAGTTGCACAGGACTTTTAAATCGCCGTGACAACCCGTTTGGAGCTTATAAACGTTTTTCATCGGCAAATGATAACCATCATATTAGCGGACAACGTGATCTACTGTTAAAGCTGCTTAAAAGGTACAAATCTCTAGATATTGAAAATTGCTACTTTACTAAATGTATAGACCTAGGCATAGTACCTAAAGGTCTGCGCTTTTTTAAATGTCCGAATGGTATTACCATAGGGCACCCTATGTTTGACAATTTAATTAGTTTCTTCAACGAAGCTGGTCTAAAGTTCTTACAGCTTCTAATTAGTAACAATATTGACAAGATGTCTTCGATTTTGAAGGACATTAAAGATTTGGAGCTGGATTTCAAGGAACGTTTAAGTATTAAGGAACTAAATGCGTTGTACAGCTTTTTTGAAAAAGAACTATTGGAGCACACTAAAACTGTTACAAATAGAAAACAGCTAAAAATGGAAAGAGACATTGAATCGTATTATAACAAAACAGCATATGCACATTATGCTCCTAATCAACAGTATAGGGAACCGAATAGGCAAGGACATTTTGTTAATAAGCGCAATTATGCAGAAGCGATAAGTGGGAACACAAATCAACGTTTTTATGGTCTAAACAGAACTATAAACACTGTTGTTGAACCCAGTAGAAGTTCTGAAAACTACGATAGTGAATTTCCAAAGTTGATGCCTGTTATTCCATCTGTCATCGACATGTTACAAGATAAGAATATGGACAAACAGACTGTTTCTGATGAAAGTACGGCTTCGAGGGCTGATACATTTACAGACAATGGTACCTTAAGTAGAACCAATCAAACAAAGGATTTATCTGAACATTTTGGTTCAGGTTCTAATAATAGAAGTAATAATAATAATTACAAAAAAGGACACGCAATTGTGAATGCCAAAAGTACAATTCTTACTAGAAGTCGTACTTTTTTGGGTTCGAATTCGTCGGAGGACGAAGCTTAAATTTTAAAGTAGATAGTTTCGACATAATCAACTTAACTGACCATGTATTTAATGAGTGTGAGCTTGCAGTTTTAAGTTATGGGTTTAATTTTATTACGAACAAAAGGGCGGATTACAGCAAAACAATTATAGATTTGAAAAAATACACCAGAAAACTTAATCTTTCTTTTTTGTTACATAACACCCCTGAAATTAATCGTAGTATTAGCAAACCATCTAGCTATGTTCCAAATTTACATCACACCATTAAAACTTTTGAGGATTTATGTATGAAAGATCTAGACATTTTGTTTAAATCTAACTCCAATTTTCATGATAATTTATCAAAATTAGAAAGAAGAGCTTTAGGCTCTCTAAAAATCTTAAATGAAAAATACAGATACATGAAAAGTGATAAGGGCTCTAATATGGTTATAATGGAGCAAGAGCAATATAATTCTAGAATGTTGGACATTCTCAACAATTCAAATGAATATGAATGTATTCCTCTGTTCAAAATCCTAAGAAGTTTTAGCATAGTACATTCACATCTTTATGATGCCTTGATGTCTGGGAAAATTAATTTTACGTTATATAATTTTTGTACAGTGGATAAACCTAAGATTGGTGTTATATTTGGAGTTCCTAAAACTCATAAAAATATTCTTAACCCTCCATTACGTCCTATCGTGTCCTCACCACACTCGGTCACCGAAGGTATTTCTCTGATTATTGATGCCATTTTAGGTCCTTTAATTTATAACAATGAGTCCTATATTAAAGATTCATGGCATTTTCTAGATAAAATAAGAATTTTTTCAAACAATATTCAGTTTGATGCGGAAAAACATATCATATTTACTATTGATGTTATTGCTTTATACTCTTGTATACCACACGATCAAGGAGTGGAAGATGTTCGAAGTTATCTAGTTAAGAACAAAATATTTAACAATTCTGGTATTTCTGTTATTTGTAGATTCTTGGACATCATTCTAGAGAATAATTTCTTCAAGTTTGGGAAGACCTATTATAAACAAAAGTGTGGTGTTGCCATGGGGTCTCCAGGAGCCCCGGCTTTTGCGAATATGGTCAAGGCATGGTGGGAGTTGGAATTCCTTGCAGTCACCGGTTCCTGATTCAAGTTCTTCCAGTAACTTGCAGCCGTTTCTTTTGGTTTATGAGCTTATATAAAGTATTAATGTCATTCTTGTCCTTTATGGAATAATAATGCTTGTATACCTTATCTCTAAGGCTTCTGTTAGTCCTCCCAGTGTTAAAACTTTCACAAAATGTAGATACTGCTGCATAGGCATCATAATTACGTATCTAATTTCCTGTCATTATTTTTAACTGTCAATTCCCATCCTGTTTGCCCTTTTTGTTTATGAAGCTGATATGTAGTCATATACTGTGTTCTTTTGGTAAAATAAATGGACAGAAATTTGATTTGAATGATAGTTATGGCTGTGTGACGGAAGGAATCATTTATGTACTTAAATGTGAATGTAACTTATTTTATATAGGGGAATCTAAACAAAGTTTTTGTGTTAGATTTTTAGAATATTTAAGAAATATTAGAAATGAAAAAGTGGAAAGCCCATTAGGAATACATTTTAAATTGTACCATAATAGTGATGGGAGTAAATTAGAAGGTACTATTTTGGAAAAAGTGCATTGTGAAAGAGGTATGTGTTTAAAAAGTAAATTGGAATGGAAAGCAGCACTTTTTATTTTAAAATTTGACACTTTGCATCCTAATGGGTTAAACAGAGAGCTTAATTGGAAATGGCTCTTGTAATTAGTTGTTCTTAATTGTTTTATTAATGCTGTTTTAATATATAAATGAAGTGAGAATTGGTATTGTTATACTCTGTTAAAGGCATTTGCCAAGGCGTTAGAGAGAAGTCAAGTTTGTTACTACGAAAAATAAATCTTTGGATTTACTGGCTTAGTCGTTTTTTAGTTACATAAAAGTCAAACAACATTAAATATTCTACATATAGAATCACATAACCATACTAATTTACTGTATGATGCAAAACAATGAATACAAAACAATTAAAACTTTTGTATAAAACATTATTCAGTAAAGTATAAACCAATCAATTCCTCCCATTTTTTTTTCTTTTTAAGCCTACCATTCCATTCCATTAAGACTAGGAGGTAAGTTGGCTTACTATCTAATCTGCCATTGCAATCCCCCCCAGAAAAATAAACCTTCACTAACTCTGTCCATTACTGAAAATACAAACTTCTTATATTAAGTGCATTTTTGTGAGCTTATATAAAGTATTAATGTCATTCTTGTCCTTTATGGAATAATAATGCTTGTATACCTTATCTCTAAGGCTTCTGTTAGTCCTCCCAGTGTTAAAACTTTCACAAAATGTAGATACTGCTGCATAGGCATCATAATTACGTATCTAATTTCCTGTCATTATTTTTAACTGTCAATTCCCATCCTGTTTGCCCTTTTTGTTTATGAAGCTTGATTCACATGATTTGAACTGCTGCTTGATAGACATATTCAAGGCTTGCTAGATACAGCCAAAGATTTATTGGAAGAGGGAATCAACCCCTTTAAAAAAGTGTGAGTGGGCATTTTCCAGACACAGCAGAGTAAATAACAAAATGCCTGTCTCAAGGAATTTAGTCCAGGAAACAAATAACTTGTTAGTATCCACTGCCAAAACAAGTTCTTTGCAAAATGGCCAGGACTTTTTAAAATTGTACAAAAAAGTAAAAAAAAAAAAAAAAGTGAATTATAAGGTAAGCCATCCTGGAAAAATGAAGCCAGAACAATTGTATCACATAAATGTATGAAACCGTGGAGAGAAATTGAAGTTTCTTATGTTTGCAGAAGTTAAGATTCAGTTAGCATGTTGTGTCAAAATGCGGAGGAATTATCAAGACATTATCAATGTCACAGAAATGAGAAGTAAAAGAATATATACTCAGAATTAAGGACATAGTCTAGAGTTGCCTGGTAGAACCACTTTAATCTATCTGAACATAGAATCCATTTTCAATAATAGAGTAAATCTGAAGGTGAAATGAATACTAGAGTCCCAATGCCAAGAAGTTGAAGAAGCTGTATTGAAAATACATAAACTGAGGGTTATATAAGAACTCCAAAATGAGTAGACTAGGCCGACTGTATTGGCCCCCAGGCCTGTTAGGTTTACTGTATAAAGTTTTCGTAACAATGTCAGAAAATAAATAGCCTAACTAGATTTGATTCATATCCCATACCCTGATTGGATTAGCTGATTGAATAATTAGATTTATGTCCAGTTTCATCTAACCAAAGTCTATGTATAAATTCCACTAGCCACAGAACTTAAGAACAAGTGGTATTTTAAATACGAAATGGAGTCCAAATATCCAACAGCCTAAATGGATGATGTGATAATATTTTCTACAGACTAGGAAAGCCATCTCCCTAAAGTCACTCCTTAGATTCCTTGCATCAGGCTGGGTTAACTGTTAACCCAATCAAGTGCAAGTAAGGCGCAGCAGAAATTCACTATTAAAGTTATGAAGTGGGCCAGTTGATGTAAAATTACAGGCTAAAAATTTGAAGCAGTACAGAAATAGCCCATACCAACCACTAAGAAATAAAATTAAGGCTTTCTTAGACATGGCTAACTATTACTGCAGATTTGTTCCTAATTGTGCTGCCATTTTTTGACCCTCAGGCTGACCTAAGTAAGGGTAAGACTGCCTTGAAAGTTAATTTGAGAGTTGAAGCAAAACAAAACTTTAAGCAGCTGAAAGATATATTGTATTCAGAGCCAATATTGAAATGTCGAGATTTTTCAAGCAATTCTTAGATGCCTCTGAGATACGGATAGGTGCAATCTTGTCTCGGGATTTAGATGGGTAGGAACACCCATCTGTTACATAAGTAGAAAACTAAGCAAAGTTGGGAGCTGGTATTCAGCTATTAAAGGAGAATGCCTTGACATAAAATGAGCCCTCATCACTCAAAAATACTATTTGTTTAGGAGGAATGATCAATTAATCACTGACCACAAACCTCTCCAGTGTCTCTATAGACAGAAAGACTAACCCAAAACTGCCTAGATGGACTTTAACACTTTAGCCCGTTAACTTCAAGATCCAACATCAATATGGCTTCAGTCACTTAAATGTGAATGGTCTGCCTCAGATGTACAGCCCATCCTTCAGAGCTAGAACTGGTGGTCCTGCCTTGGAAGTCAAGTGACATAGCGAATGCTGAGACAGAGACTGAGACAGAGAAGCACACTGCTGTTGACTCAGGGAAACATACCGCTGAGTACAGAAGAGGGCTTGAAGCAGGCAGGCAAATTATCATCATGACAAACATAAGCAACAGATACCTTTAGAGCTGCATGAAGATTACTGTCACCTAAGGAAGTGGTTAGGAGAGCTACAAGTACAGCCTCGAGGGTGTTCCTGAATGATGAAGTTTTGGACGTATGTCAAAAGCCTAAACAACGTGTGAGCCTTTGTCTTGTATATTAAAGAAGCTAGTGGAGTCATCGGAAATACCTTGCCTGGTTGCTAAAGTGAAGAGTTGAAATTTTGTGACTGGTACGTGTAAGTACTTATTTTTTATTTTGGCTATCCCTGAAGTGAAGACTAATAAACACAGAAAGAAGATGCAGAAAACAAGAGGTTTGGAAACACTCTGCTATAAATACACTTGTTCTGCTTTTATGTTCCCTTCATTTATTGCAAGAAGCTAAACATTTTCATTATTTTTGGAAATAAACATTAAAACATTAGCTTCAAATTGGACACCTGGCTGCACAGACTGCTCTTTTGCAAAGTTTGAAAAATGCTACAAGATATATAAACCACTTTCCACAGAATATTAGGAGATGGAATGGATAGACTGCACATTCTAAGTCTTAGCTATGCTTAAAAAATCTTTAGGTTTAAGCACTGTTCAGAGGCATCCATGACTATATGCGTCAGCCAAAATACTAAGTAACTTGTAATGATTGAAGCTGAAATGAAATTCAGAGTTGGCATACTTGTTACATTTAGTTTACGGCAAATGGTCCCCAGCTTCTTAAGCCCATATTAATTCTAAAAATATAATCAAAGCAAGGTATTTCTGGGGATATCTTCAATTAAGAGACGGCTTAAAACATTTACCAGTTTGGTCTCTTCTCAAAACAGATCAGCAACCCATCATAAGATATATGATCAGTTTTTCCACTTTTTCAAACTCTTGCAAACTTCAGGGCTTCTTATTACTATAAAGGTTTAACGCAGAGTAATTCTAAGCATAATAAATTATCTAGATACATGCTTTTCTGGCTTAAGGTGATTATTCGTCTTGAATAAGACGGCATTGATTTAGTCAGAAAAAAGTACTTAATTTCATGAAAGCTATCTACTTTATTTGCATGGCAGTTAGTTGACTCCACAACATACCTACCATCTAGGAAAGTAGATGCCAGTGTCAGAATGCTCACTCCAAATGTTTGTTATAAGCATGCTCTTACAGCTTAAAGTAGGGGGCGCATATAGCCCAAACAGCTTTGAACATTCTAAAAAAGCACTTTAAGGCTGACCCAGAAATTTAAGACACAAAGTCACATCTCTCTCTCATTCTCAAGAAACTGAATAGATATGGGCTTTGTAATGTGTAGTTTTTGCCTACTATTTTTGACTTCCACATGGAAGATTGTTCAAGACACAGTAATATATAACCTGGAATCTTGTATGTTAAAGCAAGACAAAAGATTCACCACCTTAACTAAGTACATCAGATAGCCTGTGCGTCTTCAGGGATAATCCCCCATCCAAATATCTGGGTTTACAGAATAAATTATCTTTAACACTGTTACAGAGAATTAGTAAATAGTTTTGAACATATGCTTTCATATCGTTTCACACTTTGTTAAAGGCCTTTTTTCATTACTTGAGTGCTGCCGCTCCAAATCAGAATTTAGGAACTATTGTTATATTTTCTTGCATTTCTGTATTCAGTTGGTATCCTAACACTTTTTTTAATTTTATTAAACTGCTATGCTGCTATTTCATGATTATGTATTGAAGATTATTGTAATAAATAAAGCTGCAATAAAAATGCCTGAGCTGCAGTATTGTAATTGAAATGCCTATCTCATCTAAGTTAGCATACTTGTTACAGTTTGGAAAGGACAACTGATTATCTGCTTCTTATACAAACATTCATTTTATGAATGTGCTGGAAATGAAAGAAAGAATTTCAGCAGTGTCATTGTCATCAGTGGCTGGAAATTCTAAAATGTGCTGGTATGAGGGTTTAATCAAGTTGTCCACAGAGTATACTGAAGGAATATCTTCTTCATAAAACAGTCAAGGGAAGTTTTCTTATCATTCTAATTCATGTTAATTGGAGAAAGGCTAAAAGGTGCGCCATTCATTGCCAAGATTGCTAATACATCTTCTGGAAGGCATTTGCAGAGTTCATCAGACAGGTATAATGTTGTTTCTATAATTCTAGTCTGTCCTTAATGGTTCTATAAAGAGTATCATAGCTTACATCAATACTATCAATATGTGTTGGTCTATACAACATTCCTGGAAGTTTCACATGACAAACAGCAGGAACATCATCTCTGAAACCCTTGATGATCTATCTAATGTAACTGCCAGTCATTTTTTACTTTCCTATGAAAAAATTGATGACAGAATGTAAGCCATCTGCATAACATACATATGTTGGCCTATTTTAAAATCATGTATAATGGTTATAGTTTGTATAAAAAGGGGCTAGGTAGCCAGTACAGTGTTTGGGGAAAGATGACAGTCTTGCCTTACTGTAATGGCAACAGTGAAAGAAAGTTAAAAATCATTTAATTGAAACATCTGCTACAGTATCTCTGTACAGCTTTTATATTTTAGTTATTGACTCGACAGTGTTCAGTTTTTTTTAATAGTATGAATGCTTGGAAAATTAACCGTCTACTAGTGAATGGCAGTTGCCATGTCACCAAAACTTATGAAGGACAGGTGTTCACCTCTGTTATCAGAACTAAAATTATCCGTCATAACCTGAAGTAAAGGACCAGCATAAGACATTTCTTACTAGCTACAAAACCGTACTAACAATAACAAATTACATATTTACCTTATTAGCTAATGCTATACTTAGGACTCTTGTAATAATTTTATAATTGTAGTTCAAACTGAAATAAGCATGTAGTTGGCTATGCTCTGTCCCGGTTTGTCTCTTTTTTTGAAAACAAAAAAACTATAGATACTACTGGAAGAAGCTCAAAACCTGTGTTGATTCTAATGAATATAAGGTTAATGCACTTTTTTTAAGTAAAGTTCTAAAGGAAGGCCATCTATTAGACATTGTCCTTTTTTTAAATGTATTTAAAATATTTATTTACTCTGCATAAGCGGTTCAAAATCTACATCTGCCTGTTTCACAGGAGTGATTATTGATCACTAATTCAAAGTTGTGAACACATTGCCTATTACATAATTGTCTCCAATATTGACAAACTGAAAAAAAAAATCCTCATCTGTTTGCCTGGTTGAAGAAAATCCCCAGAATAGTCACATACATTCAAAAACAAGTTTTTTTTTTATTATTATAATCACTTTGAGGATTTTAAATAGTTTCCGTTTATATCTACGAAAGAGCTCCTTTTGTTTCTCTCGACTATCAAATATCCCTTCCACAAGCATGTTGTGCTCTAAAAGCAGTGACTTTCAAAGCAGAGACTTCCACAATCGCATATATCTACTGCAAGACATATAATGCAATCTACACACTGCAGTCTGCCTGTTGTCACTTTGTGCTGTTTGGAAAGACTGATCCAGTTTTGGTTCTTTTTTCTTTGGTGTTATTACAGTATTATACAAAAACAATATGAAGGGTTCTGAAAAATATGTAGAAGAATCCTGCTGATGCTGATTAACATTAATAAAAAAGAAGGCTCCCCTCTCAGGAACTGCTATAGATTTGAATCCTGGGACCAAAGACAGAAATATGTTTCTTGGAAAAGTATAAACCAACTATATTTGGAAGTAAGCCAAGTGAAAGAGCTAAAAGAATGTTGCTTTCTCATGAACTGCTATAAATTAAAGTCATAGAGCTAGGTAAATGGGTAGCTTTCTTTGCTACTGGAATGAAACAAAGTGAAATAGCTTTCTATTCCATGAAATGGCAGACAAACTTTTATATTTGTGCATGATAGTCAACTGAACAAGTTAAAATGCGAAGAAATCAGTCTTACAAACTAATTGCAACAGATGAATGAAATGTGTTTAAAACTATCAATGGAAAAAACATTCCCCTTCAAATGCAGACTGACAATGAGAACAATCTTCTTCAGTCCTGACTGAGTCTCATCTTTCTGGTATACTACCACATATTCTTATTTTGTGCTGCATTCAAAGTAGTTTACTCAATGTTATATTCTGTCATTTTAACATAACAGAACATAAGGACTGGAATATGTCAACAACTACCAACATCTCTTCTCCAGTTCTGAATTCGTCTGCTCCAATGGGCCTCATTTCCTAACTTCTGAGTAATATTCTCAGGCTGCATCAGTATTATTTGCCAGGCCATTTGGTCTGAAATTTGGAAACCTGTATCCCATATCTTTTCCTTACTCACCACCAGTTCATAGGCTCATAGGTGAATACTAGGCTAACTGCCCTGAAGGGCCATTTTAAGCTTAGTCAGTAATCTGAGGTCAGAATAAAGCCCTGTATCTTGTGTTTATGAGGTGAAGACCTTAACCATTAGGCTAAACCAACCCACCTATTTACTTTCTTTTCTGGAGTATCTGCTCAGCCACAGCACCCATTTAATGAATTTTATTTTAATCTATTTCATTTTCAAAATTCACATTTGTAAATACATAAATCTAACTGCATTCGAACATCTAAATATTAAAAACATTTATTTCACTCAGCTGATATTTCTGAACTGCAGTATTATTTGTTTCATTATGAATCACACGTGAAAAGCAATAACATGAAAACAAGTTTCAAATAAAATAGAAAATATCTGTTTTTGGATCCCACAGGTTCATAATTTTGAATGGAATGAATTTCAAACCATATTTGAAGACATTTACAATTACAGTGTCCAATTCTAAAAATGACAAATTTATTTATTTTATTTAACATTTGTTGACTGGGAAAGTCTGACTAGGACAGAGCATATTTTCAGTGGAGGCCCGAGGAGAAACTCTCCAGACGTATGTCTTTGGAATGTGGGATGAAACCGGAGCAAACCCATGCAGACTCTGCAGAGAAGGCACCTCAGCCAAGAATCAAACCAGAGAACCTCTTGCTGTGAGGCAACAATGTTAACCACTGCAAATTCTGCATTCTCATTTTCTGGGCTGCTGCACAGCACTCTGATTTCTGGTATTGTGAAAAGTAAAAGGATCTTAAACAATAAGAAGCACATCATCTTGAACCAGTGACAGTGAGGTGTCACTCATATTTGTAATTCCCAGTCACAGTTCCAGCTTGTCAATTTTTACATGAGATACTTCTCAGGTTTTCCTGAAGCTCACATTTCTGGGGTTATTCAAAAACAATCTGACGCACAGCATTAAACAAAACAGTGAGGTGAGTGCCAACACAGGGAGAGAGGTCACGTCAGAGGCACATGTAGCATTATTGCATTACCTCCGAAAATAGCATGGTATGCATGTCATGCACATAACCACATGACGTGCAAATGTGCACCAACATGTTAATAAAATCTAGTTCACATACAAATGATGACAAAAACATGGCTGCATAATTCAAAAATGTATAAAAAATATAGAGATGAGCTGTAATCATCTTTTGTATGGAAATTAAAATTTAGGCCAACTGCAACTGAAGCACTGAATATTTTAAAGATAAGACAACAGGAGGTTGTATCTTTGGAAAAAAAAGAAGCTAATTACATAGACTTAAATGGAATGTCTGAGAAGAAATAATGTTTAGGAGGAGGAGTGAGGTTTAAGCGAAGGCTGGAATTGAATAATTTATGCAATGTCAAGGTGAATAATTATTAAAAAGAAAAAAAAATATGTCTGATGTATAGTGCATAAATATAAAAATGTTAATATAGTTTTCTTTTCTTTTAATTTATGCACACTTATGTATTAACTGAATTTAATAAAGGTGTTTAAAATGAGGGATGCATGGAATGTTTATTCCAGTGAACATGAAGGTTTATGTAGCATTAACCATTCTTGCTATCGGGACCTACCAACATCTAACTGTGGACATGCTAGGAGTTTTGCAGCCCCCAGCCATGCAAATCCTGTATAATTTCCTAGATGTGATGTTGCTATGTGTGGAGGAGCAGATGTGGTACCCATGGACAGCAGATAATGGAATGACTATCATGCCTACATTCCACAACAAAGATCATTTATTTTGGTTTACTGCACCCTCATTGCCATCAAAGCCCCATCTGAGCCACCTGCTATCCCTTATATCAACCAGAAGAGTCTCCACTTCATCAACTGTCAGGTTATGTGCAATGCACAGATTATTATGTACAATGTGACTGTCCACCTTCCAGGCAGGTCCCATGACTCCCATATCTGGCACACATGTGACCTAAACAAGAATTGTGTGCATGTGCATGTGGGTGTGTGTGCGGTGGACTTTCCACAGGGTCAGTTAGTTGGTATGTATACACATTGCCAATCCTAGAGCCCATGATGGTGCAGTGATATGAGTATAGACTGCAAATTGCTCATAATGGTGTTTACTGTAATGTGCTACAGGTGATGCCGCATTTGCCTTGGAGCAATGACTGATGATGCCATCCACAGTTCCCAGACAAAGGTGGAGAAGGCATACAACACTGAACTCATTTAAGCTGCTTTTATCATCTAGATGTGCACTATTTGTGGGGTGTACCATGCTACACAACACGGTTATAGGTAAACAGCTGCAGCAAGGGAAGACCATAGCACTGGCCAATGGTGGTGTGCCAGCAGTGGTGGAAGACACCGCTGCAGCAGGTTTCCATGCAAGGCAGAGGTAGGCACACTATGTAATGGCACTGTCAATGAAAGAGTGTCTTGTTCACAACTACGGGCTATGACAAGACAAATACAGAGCAAAAATGCTGTGTACATTTAAACACCCAGTCTACACAGTACAGTGCATGTACAGGCCATGATGTGCATCTGACATAATCTAACACACACAAATCAGGGAGGGGCAAACTACAGCCATCATCATTTGCACAAGTGGAGGGCACAGTGGCATGGAACTATTACACCACTAATTAGGAGGAGAGGTGATGTTTGGAGCCTGTGGCAAGCTTGCACATGACTATGGTGTTGTGGTGTGCCAGGGATCATGTCTTTAAGTGATGATGTTGAGCTTTCAGTGGTGGAGTGCTAGCCTGGCAAGGCAGGTTTTGAGGCATGTGTTTCAGAAGTGGCCATAGATGTGGGCTCCATATATGAGACTATGGCTGTGTCTGCTGCTGTGCGGTCATACCATGTGGCTGGCTGTCAGTATGACTTATCAGGCCAGAGGTATGTATCATCTACCAAGCAGTGGGCTGCTATGGAACTTCAGGACCTTGATAGGGATGTTTGGGATGAGTTTACAGTAGAGATGGACAAATAATGTGCATATTCATGAGACCTTTCACAACCACGGTGGAGGCAGAAGTGAAGCCAGAAAAGAAATGTCTACATCTATGAGTGGCCAAGGTAAGGGACACCTGTTCCAATGGCCTAGCTGATTATACATGTTCCCTCCCCCAGCACTGTGCGTTTTCTGCTTGTTCCTGTACTAACTGTGTTGGCCATCCCTGTCCCAGCACACTCAGCCATATCAATGCCATGGCAGAAGCAGTGTTAGTACACAGTAATCAGTATGTTATGGCAGACATGTATGACAGATATGTCACTGCAATGTGATGTACTTTACCAGTACTCTAGTCTGCTAGACTTGCTATAGAGTGATAGTATTACAGTGCCGTACACTGCGTTGGCAGATCATAGTCCCATTCACTTTAAATGGAAGTAGTAAGAGACACTGTCAAGTTTGAGAATCCCCATTAAAATGTCAGTGACCTATTTTGCAGTGCTCTGACATCTGTGAGTCCTACATATGTGTTACGCCACCTATAAAAAGATCATGAAGAAGGATATAGAAATAACTGAGAGGCTACAGTTAAATAGCAATTCAAGAGGGTCTGATAGGTCATGTTGCATGCTATTTAGAAGGCATCCTGGGATATTGTTTGGGTCCATCTATGCAGTGTTCTTGGCCTTAGAAAGAGCATTGAGTACCTGTTCCCCAGTGACAGGAGAGGGAGTTATATTTGATGGTATTTCCTTGGGGAGGTTGAGCAGGAGAGAGGGGTAAAATTAGAGCTGAATTTCTCTGCCAGTAGATGTCTCGCTCAGTATTGGTGGTTCCATTAACAATGAGCTCTGCACACAATTGTCTATTGTCTTTCTGATTACATACTTAGTTAAAGAATGCCATTTGGTTGTCTTTGGCCTGGGTGGTCAAATTTGGCTTTAGTAGACTTTATTTCTACCCTGAGTTTTGTTTAGTTTGATGAAAGTTCTTTTATCCTGCTGGGTGCTGCACCTCCTAATTTTGCCATAATCATCTTCCTTCTTTTATATGGCTTATTGATGTTGTGAGTTCACTAGGGTAGCTTGTTTTTTGAGTTAGTTCTGTACTTCTTCCTGGTGGGTACAAAGGCCTCTATGCAGATATTAACATACTTTTATAGGGTTTCTGTGAACAGTTCTACCTAGGCAGCAATGTTTAGGGTTTATGGGTGCTTGAAATTTTTCCAGGTTATCACTTAATAGTAAAAAGTTAGCCTTAGAGTAGTTCCTGAACATACCAAGGTTATCTGTGGTTCTGGTTTCCTTTTTACTTCAAAGGAGACCATTTTGTGGTCTGATCTTACCAGAGAAAAGATTACACTAAGGGGCGTGCAGCACTCTCTGATATTAGTGAGGACCAGATCCAGTATGTTTCCACCCCTCGTCAGCATATTGACAATCAGGTCCAGGGAGTCTGTGCATGCAGTAAGGATTGGAGAAACTAGAGAAAATGTAATCCCCTTGATGGCTCTCTGAATGATGGTCCCTCTCTGACAGCCTCTGTTTCATTGAGGTAGAGCAAACAGACTAACTGATCGTGAAGAGGGAGGTGATGATTGATAGACAGTGGAAGAAAAGAGTGCAAAATAATGGGTTGGTTAGGCTGCACAGGTAGCCCTTGAATAAGAGGAATGTACTATAAGCTGTGTACCCATGTCAAAGGAATTGTGGACCAGCATAGGCAGAAAACTTGTACTATTTTAGTCAGTCTGTGAAAGTTAATAAAACTACCAGTTCTTCAAAATTACCCATGTTTGTTTGGTGTCATACTTTACATCAGTGGCGGCTGGTGACTTCAAATCAAAGGGGGGCTGCAGGAGACAGCTTAATGGGTGAGGTCAATGGGAATGGGTGCAACCAACTAGAAAGGGGAGGAGCTATGCTCAAACCACAAAAACTGTAACTTTATTTAAATACGCTGCCTGGGTGCCAAACCATCATTATGAGAGTCCAATCAAGACAAAATGAAATGTAAAAGCAAAAAAATATTTGAATGCATTGGCTGCATGACAGCTTACTTAATATCTAGACGGAAACAAAAAGGTTGCGAGGCATGAAAAAGTAAATTACTTTTTAAATACATTACTGGAATGCCAGTCAAAATTAAATATAAGATAAACAAGCAGCACTCAACTCAAACCATTTCTCCTTGCACTGCAGTTCTAATTATAATTTATATTCAGCTTTATTAAAGTACCAAGTAACATGCTGAAAGTAGCAATCTCTGTGATACCCCCACTTGTAAAAATGTTTCTCATCCAAAAAAGACCTCCTGCCTGACAACTATCTACTTCTTTCATGGGGAAAACATGATCAAAGTAAAAAATGAAAAGCAAACAAGAAACAAGCACAAGATACATTGCTTAAAGGATTACTGTACAGGTAATGGACCACACATGATAGATTGGCATTCTGTTTAGTTTACGGGTAAAGCCTGCAGAGATGACTGGAATTTTCCAACAAGTGTAATGAGCTTATTAAAATAATGTAATCCTGTCCTTTATTACAAATACTGTCATATGCATTTCAATACCCAAGACTTATACATTATCTAGTTATATAAGTATTCTCTGCATGGCAACAACAGAAAGGCTTTCAATGTTGGCAGTTCTTTAACAGTATGCTTATTAAAGCTTACGTGCATCTTACAATCTCAGACAAGCTTACCTGATGGTCATTAAAGCATTGCTACTTACAGAGCAACAGGCACTTTCTGAGTAATAATAAGCATAAATCAACAGTATAAAAATATGACAAAAACCAGAACATTCTGCAAAATAAAGGACAGAATAAAAATAGCACTTGTGTCTACCTTGGATGGGGGATACTCTGCACATTTAAACTGCATAACTGCTCCTTGCCTTGCTTGGACACATCCAGAGTCACTACATGGGGGAGTGGGGTGCAACAAGTATGTCACAATTTGGAATGTCTCTGGCTGACTGTGATGGCCCTGACACATTTGTCATACCTCTCAACCTCAGAGCAAGAAATCTGGACAAAGCCATACATAGAAGTGGGACAAAGGCCCAAAAATAAGGACGATTTTTAAATATTGCTCTTATAAACATAGAAAGATAATAGAATAGTAGGGCTTGCATTAGTATGAATTTTCTGAAGAGTCTGAAATGTGAAACTCAAATGTCTGTCATTATTTTCTAACTTCAGTCTTTAATGATTTGCCACTAATTTGCCAAAAAAACACAATTTTATGAAAAATGGAACAAAAATGTGATGCAAAAATATAAAATAGCCACACAATACAGCTGGGAACCTGTCAAAGAAGGGACACATTTTTATTAGTACTGCTAACTTGAGCAGCTGACAAAATAAAAGAATCTGCATGCATTTCTGAAATAAAAGTAATCTATAACTCTGATTATTACAGTTATTTCTTAATTGTAAACCCTCCACATTTTCTTCCAAAATTGCTATTTTGTGGAGGGATTATTAGGGGAAGAGCAACATTTTGAGCCAAAACCGGCGACAGCTGAGAGGTTTGGCTATGCCTAATTCTATAAAGCAATTTATTTGCTTGTACCTCTCAACCTGTTAATGCAATAAATCTGGACAAGGCCAAATATATTGGGGGAACCTACAAACAGTACTAAAAATTGCTCTTGTATAAACTGAGACAGTTGATAGAATAACAGGTCTTACTTTAGCATGCATTTTTCTGAAGATTATGAAGTCTGAAACTCAGTGTCTGTCATTATTTAGTGACTTAATTCCTAAATGATTTGCCAGAAAACCACAAATTTTATGAGGAACAAACCAAAAATAAGAAGCAAAAATCTATTCATCCTGTGAAAATCTGGACAGTTGAGAGGTATAGTTCAGCTGTGGCTGTCTTTGAGTTTGCCGCCCTTCCTCCTCACAAAATCATGGTTGAATGGAGCCTCCCCCCTGCAGCCATTCCAATGAACCATTACTTGGCTATTTCACCCCATTTACCATAAACAGTAATGTGCATACTGATTTACTTCTATGATGATTTGGACTTCATTTGAAAGTTTTATTTTGCATTTTACAGCACAAACACTAAGACATCTGCTAAACAAAGCAATGCAGTCTCACAATGAAAACAGACAGCATTAAAACTTCTCTGCCCTTGAAACTCACATTCATTGAAACAGCATTGAAACCCACATTTAAAGTAAATACAGTTTGCCAGTGGCAGATAAAGATTAACTTTGGGCTGTTTTTAAATCATAGGCCCCTTGCACATGAAACATACATGTGCTCTTTGATACACATTCCTAATTGTACTAAATTATATTCCTTGTACAATACAGTACAGTTGTTAGAGGGTGTTTTAAAATTGTCTTGAACATTTTTCCAGTAAACAATGAAACAAAATGCATGCACCAGTAATGACAAAACTGCCCAATTCAGAACATTTTCCAGTAAACAATGAAACAAAATGCATGCACCAATAATGACAAAACTGCCAAGTTCAGAACATTTCCATCATAAAAGTCTACGCAAACTTCTACAGTCTACCACTATCAGTAAATATGAACAATTAATGAAGAAGTAAAAGTTATCTAAATAATTCCACATTAAAGAAATCTGTAACTAATGAAGAGGTTGCTGCTAGCAAACAACTTTATATTTCATTGTTTCATCTACAAAAAGAGTGCCTGTTACCCTTGAGGAATAAATTGCCTATGTTGCATTAAAAAAATGATAAGCTAGTAATATTGCAATAGGGAATGGATGGCAAACTGATAACAGGTTCATAGTTACTAGGTATCTTTGCCAAAAAGGACTGCAGCATCCACCCCCTTTATAACACAGTACAGTATCAGCAATGCATCTACTGTGAGAGTAGAACCCAGAGCCTTCTGCATCAAAATCAAATAAGCTACCTGTTGTTCTATTAACAATGCAAGCAGACTCAGCATAAGCAGTACTAAACTTTTGTTCCCAGCTTCTTGTAAACTCTACTTGACACTCAGCTGTATCTCTGAACTTTGCAGCACAAGAAATCTGGAAAAAGCCAAAATTTATTGGGGGTAGGCAAAAGCCCCAAAACCAGGGATACATTTTAAACATTGCTTGTATAATGTTGAAAAGTTGCTGGAATAAAATGCGGTGCTACCACCATATATTTCATTGCCAAGTATTGAACCCAGGACCCTGTGCAAAACAGTCAGAGCAACATACCACTACACCAAGTCATCTGTTTTATGAAAAAGAGGAAGACTGAAACTTAAATGGCTACCATTTAGTGAATTCAGTTCTCACCATAGCTGTCAACTTCTTAGCACAAAACACCTGCACAAAGCCAATAACGAGGGACTACAGCCCCCAAACATATTCAATGAATTCAGTTCTCACCATAGCTCTCACTCTCAACCTGTTAGCAAAAAACACGTAGACAAGACAAAGCCAGTAATGGGGGAATACAGGCCCCAAACATATTCAGTGAATTCATTTCTCACCATAGCTCTCAACCTTAGTACAAAAAACCTGGACGAAGCCAATAATGGGGGAATACAGTCCCAAAAATAGGAACAAATTCCAAATATCCATCTTATAAACTTCGAAAATTGCTGGAATAAAAGGTTTTGTGTTACCATGTACTTTCTGAAGAATATGAAATCTGAAATTCAAATGCTTGTCATTTTTATTTAACATTTGTTAACCAGGAAAGTCTGACTTGGAACAAAAGCCAATTTTCAGCAGAGGCCCAGGGAGAAACACTCCAGACACATGTCTTTGTAAGATGAGAGGACACCAGAGCAAACCCACACAAACACAGGGAGGACATGCAGACTCCACACAGATGACTCCCCAGCCAAGAATCAAACCAGAGAACATGCAGCTGTCAGGCAACAATGCTACCAGTGCACCACTGCACCACTGACTGTGTCAAAAAACAAAAATACAGAAGCCATAAATTTTATGAATAACAGAACAAATATGAGGGAAAAATCTGCAAATTTTTGACAAATACTGGTGGGTAGGGAATTCAGGCTCTTGCCATTTGGGCCCAAGCCTTATTCTCTACCCACCACCATGTAGCAACTGGGGCATTTCACACACACACACACACACACACACACACACACACACACACACACACACACACACACACACACACACACACACACACACACACACATCCTACCTGCAGATTCTGTCCTCTGCAGCAGCCCAGCTAATTCATCCATCTGTCTCTGCTCTCCATAATGGCTAAGTTCTCTGTAGTGATCCTCTGCAGTAGCCCAGCTAAGTCCTCCATCTGTCGCTGCTCTCCATAATGGCTAAGTCCTCCATAGCAATTACCTGTGTCTGTCCTCCATAATGGCCCACGCATGCTGTTGGGTCTCCTGCGAGATGTGAGTAGGCTGGAGCATCCTGCTGGTGGGTCCCCACGAGACTTGAGTAGGCTGGAGCCTCCAGCCTGCGGGTAATGCAGTCTGGTGACCATGCAGTCATCACCGCACAGACCTCTGGGCTGGAGGAGTGGAGTTTCCTGCCTTCCCTATCTGGACTGCCTAACAGAACAGTCTGGAGTTTAGGAATGAGCACGCATGAGTGCGTGGAGTTCTGGTCTGCCTAACAGAGCAATCAGAACTAAGCATGCATGCGCGGAGTCTGGGACTATGAAAGATTTTTAATTTTATTTTATATGTGGGAGGAATTTATTTTATTCATTTTATAGGTGGGGGGCTACCCCTATATGCAGTCCTATAGCACGAGCCACCCCTGCTTTACATACAACTATAAAGGTAAAGAAAGGTACTTTCTTGATCTCCATGTCAAATGTAAAATTGGCCTTATTTTCATGGAAATGATCAATACTGTTCCTCAGTCTTAAGTAATCCAGTCTGACACCTTAACTATCAATATTAAAACTGTTATTGGGTACTTTCACATTTTGGAGCAAGTTGTAATTCCCTTCTCATTAAAACTGTGACAGAAACAGTATTTTTTACTACAATATGGAATACCAATTACACCTCACTTGACTATAAACTTATTTTCATAAATGCACTGTTATTTTCCTTTTTAAGTTGCTAAAGCTGTCTTGCAAGTTCTTACAGTTTAATCTGTTATGAACAGTTGATTAGTCTTTTACCTCTTTTTTTTTTTAAAGGATGGCAGACAGAAGCGTCAGTACTAAATTTATCTTGCATAGGATTTAAGTTTATTTATAAAAGTAAATTGGGCCTATGAGTTACTAATTGCTTTCCTCGCAGTAGGCTAGGAGACCCTCTGCTTCCACTCACATCAGGCTGAAGGACTGTTTCTATAAACCAAAGGTAGAACTTTCAGTTAAAAGATGCTAATTACTGCTTAGGACAGTTGGCTATGGATGGCTACAATTAATATTTCAAATGCAACAGCAAGTTCTTAATGCTTCTGAATAATGTCTCATGCATCTTAACATGGAGTTGAAACCCATAGTAATCACCTGGTATCAAGTCATGATTCAGTCAAAGGATTCTGAATAAAGAATTTCTCACTCCTTGACTTTATTATTTGCTATCTCTTCTGAAATGGGAAATCTGTCAACATTACAGATTTTGAAGTTTTTCAGAAATATTCACATTGCAGTATCAGTCTTTAATTTATGCTGACAAACTAAATACACCAGTTTATTCATCCAATCATTACCTAAGTCATGCCTTATTGCTTATTTCCACTTGGCTTTAATTACATTCATTAGCTGCAGTGCCGGCTATAGTAAGTGGAATAGCAATAGTAGCTAGTTTTTCTCTTTCTAACAGCATACTTGTGCTACAATTCCATGTGCCACACTTCTTCTTCTAAGAGCATACTTGTATCACAATTCTACATGCTGCACTGCTCCATCTAAGAGCACACTTGTACCACAAATCCACTTACTGCAGTGCTCCATCTAAGAGCATACTTGTACCACAATTCCACATGCTGCACTGCTCCATCTAAGAGCACACTTGTACCACAAATCCACTTACTGCACTGCTCCTTCCAAATCCACTTACTACACTGCTCCTTCTAAGTGCAAACTTGTACCACAATTTCATGTGCTGCACTTCTTCTAAGAGCAAACTTGTACCACAAATCTACTCACTGCACTACTCCTTCTAAGAGCATACTTGTACCACAATTCCACGTGCTGCACTGCTCCATCTAAGAGCACACTTGTACCACAAATCCACTTACTGCACTGCTCCTTCTAAGAGCAAACTTGTACCAAAATTTCATGTGCTGCACTTCTCCTTCTAAGAGCAAACTTGTACCACAAATCCACTCACTGCACTACTCCTTCTAAGAGCATACTTGTATCACAATTCCACATGCTGCACTGCTCCATCTAAGAACATACTTGTACCACAAATCCACTTACTGCACCGCTGCATCTAAGAGCATACTTGTATCACAATTCCATGTGCTGCATGTAGAAAAGAATATTTAACCTACCGCGGGCTACTTGCAAGAGAATATAAATCTTGCTACCATGGAAGCCCATTTAGAAGACTGGGATTTGACCATCTCCTGCTAAACTCTACACAGAAGCAACTGCTTCTGGATCAGATAGTCTAAGGTCAGATTATACCACCACACTACCCTTGATATAACTCTCTAAATATGAAGGTAGCTAACTATGACTCTATTACATTATTGTACCGACCTATAGACTCAATTTCAGCTATGTCATTCAGGGAACATCCATCGAAACCCTGCCATTCTGCACAAGTCAAAATGACCAGCACATCCTAGCCCAGCCCATAATTATATTGAACATGGTGCAAACCTATCCCTGTAGATTATTTGTGCTGCACCTTTTGGACTCAGGCACACTAGAGCTAGAATGGCATGGGACACATTTGTGCAGCTCCATGTCTTCCTAGGTTTCCATACACCTGATATTCTGGCAGTCTCAGACATTTGGCTCAAGCTTTGTATTTGAGACAGTGACATTACAACTCTGGCCAACTCAATATGTAGGATTGACCTTAGTCATAAAGGTCTGGTTAGAGATATTGTTTTTGCTAGGGAGTTTCCAAACCATGCCCTTTTCTTCACTCAGTTGCAGAACGTCCATACCTTTTAGCTGTCCCTGACTTTTCAGAATGTCCTGATTTTGCATAATATGTCTGCCCTGTCCCTCATAACATTTTGATTTTCTGGTAAGTCACTGAGGATTATAGAGTAATACTTGATTTTGAGCCTTCTCCCCCCATATTTTTCGCTTTGTCCAGATTTTTTTGATCAAAGAATTTAAGAGATATGAAAATTCCTAATGGGACAAATGAATCACTAAGTATAATAAGTGCTATAAATCCACCATATCAGGCTATATCCTTAGCAGAAGTCACTTATTGACTGGGGTTTTAATACCACAAAATCAGAACTGAGCATAAAGTTTGATACTGAATAGCTCCTAGCAAGGCCATTTATTCTTGAGAATGTGAACATCTCTTTATACAAGCCCAGTTAATCTAGAAATTGTCCCAGTGAAAGTTATGGTAAACAGAGGATTTCAGAATGTGTGGTCTCATCACAAGAATATAAAGACAGCATTTTTTATAAGATTCCTTTAGTGACCACTTTCCATCATTTACCATATGGAGAATCAAAAATCTCACATCAGCACAGACTCATAATGTTAGTAGTTTTAATTGGATTGACTATTCAGAAACATCTTGTATTATTTTAGCTGCTGACTGAAAATTATAACTCTGAATATCCTTTACTCAGTTGCTGTGCAAAATATTTTCATGGTAAGGAAAATAGAGTTCCAGGGATGATATATAAGATTGAGGAGTAATTCACTGCCAAAAACAACCTGTAGGCAAAATATGTCAATGATAGAATCCCTTGGGAGCCAGGATAAAGCCCTGACTATCTTGCTGGTGACTCAAGTTCGGTAAGCAGCTTTGGTGCCAGTAAGATCTGGCTAGGCAGGACGGGAGTGAGTGGCTTCTGCTGGCTTGTGTTACCTGGAGGTAGGGAGGCAGCTCTGCCTCACCACCAGGGTGGCAATTATTGGGAGGGCTAGGAGTTACACACAGTTAGGTCTGATCCTGCCAAGCTCACAGTGTCGAAGTGCAGTCACACTACAAACTAAGGAGAATTTGGTAAGTGGAGGCAAACTTCTCCTTGAGACACAACAATAGCAGAACTTGGATGAGCTGCCAGGGGGCGTGCTCCCTCAGGAAGAGGGTAGGCCAGCTCCAAGATTAAACTAGCAGGCTGTTCCTATCAACCAACCCTCACTGGGGAAGAAAGGGCTGTTCAGGATTCCTGGCTATGGACAAATGGGCCATAGGGTCATCACCCTACTTAGGAATGCCTGGCTCGCATCTTCCCAGAATGAATGGGCCAACAGGATGCAGGGGGAGGATTCATCAGGTGAGGTATTGGATGGGAGCAAAAAAAAAAATGGTTCATGGGTGTGTACTCAGCTAACGACTACTGGTGCCTTTTAAACTTAGCCATGCATCCCAAATTTTTGACAAGTTCTGGTACCCTTGGTAGTGTAAGCAGGGGTTTGGGAGATGAACCATTTACAAGCAGGAGCCTATGAGGGGAGCTAGACTTCCTACCTCATTTACCAGTTAAAGTCAGTGCTACAGTGCATACAAAATCCACATAAAAGAAAGTAAAATGAACTTCATTTACAAACATGTAATTTCAATTCCAAGGATTACTGATGAGAAATCCATTTAGTAGTCACTGTAGGAAAGATAAAGGAACCTTGGACCACCATGCCTGCATGCCTCTAACAACATCATAGCTGAAAATTTCAAACATCATTTCCATTCCTATGTTCAAAGAAATTACGCTATAACAAAGATGGCCATTTATAATATGAACCAATCTTACCATCCCATTACTAGTTTCAGAATTCATGAAGTAAAAGGGCTAGAACACATCCTAGTTTTCAACCACAAGCTGCCCCATCCTTCCTCCATCTCGATTCCCATTAAAAGGAGCGTAAAGTGGTAGCATTGTTCCCGCTACTTGGAAGTAAGATATTGTAATTCCTTTGCACAATGGCAGCGCCTCCACTTAATTCCATAATTACTAACCAATATCTAAATTCAACTCTTTATCCAAAGTATTCAGAAAATTGAACAGTAACAAACAATGGCCTTACTTTATAGAAACTATTCAATATACGACTTTCAACCTAGATTTCCCAGAGGCCATGGTGTTCAGACTGCACCCATTATCCTGTCTTAAGCCTATGCAAAAGGTTTTGATGAAAGTCACATAGGTGGTTCCCTGCTGACACTGTAGTACAGCACAAGGGTGTGTGCTGCACTCTTGAGGAGCATTCCTTTGGAAGAGATGTTCAGATAAGATTATCACTGCTTGGGCAAGTGACATCTCAGGTGGGTATAAAAATACCTAGAACCTTACTGAGAAAAATATGGGACTTATTAAAAAAGACAATAAAATAAAATACACAACTAAAAACATGCCAAATATTATTTTCCAACAGATGAATGCTGCATTTTCACTTTTTGTCTAAAAAAATTTAATTTAATTTAATTATTCGCTTTTAATTTCAAATGTATATCGTCATCATCAACTGCCTTTTTCCCCATTTTCTACATGGGGACAGAGTAGTATTTCGTCAGCTGTCACCATCTCTCTCTATTCATTGCCAATGTCTTCCCTTCTTCAACACTCATGCCTGACTGTCCTAAGTTTTTTTTCACAAATCCATCCATCTCTTTGATGGACACCCTCATTTCCTCTTGCCTTCTTCCTGTCTGTCCCAAAATGTCTTCAGCAGATTGCCTTCTGCATTTCCTGCACATGTGCCCGAACCACTGTAATCTGTTCTTTTTAGCCTTTTCAGTGATTGGAGCAACTTGAGCTTCTGCTCTGATGTCATTTCTTTGTCTGCCCCACAGTGCACACCCTGCCATCCATCTCAAGCGCTTCACCTCTAGCTTCCTCTAATATGTGTATTTTTGTGCCTGCTACCACATTGATTGCACTGGATGTAGTGTCTGATTGATCATTCATTATCAAGCACAATCCTGAATAACTACACAGTATCCCTTTCCTAGTTTTTAATTCTGATTTTTTTATTTGATTTTGACCTTTATTTTGCTCTGTTTTATTCTGCACACTTCCAGTTTCTCGGTTATTTTTAAGCTGAAAACTTGAAAGTTTTTCTTCACACATCTAATGCTTAATCAAGAGTTAGTTCTGCTTCTCTTGATAATTTGCCTAACTTTATGCTTTTGATGTGGCACAGGATTTTATGTCTTAGCAGTGAATCATAGAAGTCAACAAACTCACAGTTTTTAACTTTATGTTCCAGTACAGACATAAAGCATCTTTCGGATCCTGAACCCCTTGATTTTTACCAGTAAATAATTGCATTGTATATACAAGATTTTTCTTTGGCTCACAATATGCCTGGAGACTCTCACAGGGCTAATAACTTCTCTTTCTCTCTCTCTGTCTCTCCTTCATTATGTACATTTTTTAAATACTTTTATCACCTCCTTACCTGTAGCATGAAGAAACATTGCACCTTGGATCTTTTCATATGTTTGTACTAGGCCAGCTGCCCTTGAGGGACATTTTAAGTCTAGCTAATTACCCCAAGG
This sequence comes from Protopterus annectens, assembly GCF_019279795.1. Lineage (NCBI taxonomy): Eukaryota > Metazoa > Chordata > Ceratodontiformes > Protopteridae > Protopterus > Protopterus annectens. The sequence goes on from NC_056732.1 coordinate 335,399,037, forward strand.
TGAGAATAAGACCCTGTACCTTGTGCTTGTCAGGTAAACATCTTAACCATTATGCTAAGTGCACAGCGAGATGCTGCTAAAATCTTTGAATCCAGAGTTTACAGTTCTGAAACAAATTTCCATACATCTTCAATGATATATATAATACAGTTGAAGGACTGGTGATTCACCAGCATAGAGAACAAAAATTGGGAAAGAAAATTTATGTGCAAGACCAAGTTTTGAGTTTGACAAATTCATTTTAAAAGAAAAAGAATGTAACATTGCTTATTCAGTGTCAGTAATGCAGACATGTAGATTAGAACTTTCAACATTAATTTTTCAACTGAAAAATCAAAAAACAAGACAGGCTTGTGCTTGTGAGCCATCCTTAAATGAGCAGAATTTAATGACAAGAAAGCTGTTTCAAAAGTTCCAGGACTTGGTGTAGCATAAAAAATGCAATTTGTTGCCAATGTAGCTTAATATCCGATACCATATAGTAGTATATTTACACAGTAAGGCTTGTATACAGTCAAGATAATCAATAAAGATGTTACACATAATGTGAATTCCAGAACAAACCTTACTTATCAACACTGATGAAAAAGTCCTATCACTGACACCCACCTAAATACAGAGCTACTAATAGAACAGTTTATGATAAGACAAAAGGGTGAATTCTTTAGGACCTGGTGGAATATTCAGTGGGTAGAGTATGTAAAGCAATTTAACATCAGGAAGGTAAAAAAAAAAAAAAACAGTACAAAATTGGTGAATGTGACCAAGACCAAGGCATTAGTCACTTGTATTCTTAGAATACAAAAACCTAGCATAGATATTCAGATATGTGTTCCTCAATGCTGTGCAAAAACAGTATAATTTGCAGAGATAAGGTCATATAGTGTAGGGGGTATAAAATATGTTGGATCTAATGGGAAAACTGAGGTCATAAATGGTATCAGTTCAGCTAATGGAGAGGTATGTAAATTAAGGTTTTTAAGGCTGACGGGTTTTAAAACTAAAGGTAAAATGCATTGTGTTTTATGCATGGCAAAGGCATATAAAGGAAAAGAAAGTAAAATTAGCAATCACTCTAGCTGCAGACAGAAATGTAGCTAGATAGATAGACTGGATCATATGAGTGGAAAAATGATAAATGGAAAAAGGAATGAACAATGAATCCATATTCTAGCTGTAACTAGCAGGAAAGGTAGATTTTCTTAATTATTTATATTTTATTGACCAGGTTAGCCCTGCTGGGCATTGTCCATTTTAAAATGGGACCCCAAAAAAGAATCACTATTAATGTAGATTACATAGAATAAGACAATAAAAAAGTAAATAGAATGTGTAAAATGTATGAAACGAGTTTGGTGATTCAAAGCTGTATACAGAGAGTAACATTATTTTGCTAAAGCTCATAAGCATGTAAATACAGAAGCACAAATGTACTTATAGGTACAAAACACACATTTTGCATTAGACAGTTAACTGAGTAAATACAAGCTGTGAATAATTTCTGATGTACATAATTCTTAAGAAACTTTTGATGTACTAAACAGTTTTATAGGTCGTACAAAATTACAGGTGAAAGGTTATAACCAAGTTAAAATGTAGAGCTGGGACATAAAGATGACTTGTATTTGAAGAGGAGGGGAAAAGTGATGATGAAGAAAGTGTGGAAAACTATGCTGAGGAAAACAAAGGGGTGGGTAAGGGAAGTATTGCTGAAACATATAGAAAAGAAAGCATAAGATTTATTTTGTTAGGTAATCTCAATTTTATCTGCTAAGATTGAATTAGGTCATATTATATTTCTAGTAAATTAATGTAGCATAGTGGTGTCATTTACAATATCTTTTGAAGGTAGGTGCATCATCTATAAATCACTTATGTAGGAATACAGTTCCATTCGCCTGCAAGATATTAACTTGGTATTTTTTTCTCGGTTTTAATACTGTTTTATGCCTTAACAATAGACATTTGTTACTAGATGTAAGATTTTTGTTAGAGATTCACCAATTAAATAGTTCTCCAAGAGCAAAGCACTAGCTTTTTTAGAGAAGTTGGTATACAAATTTAATGTGAGTGAGTTTGGTTTTATTAAGACATGCATCTCGAGCATTTCTCCCTGGACCTCCGCTGAAAATTGTCTTGGTTCCAAGTCAGACTTTCCCGGTAAACAAATGTTAAATAAATAAAATAAAAAAATTAAATGACATCCAGCTAAGGTTATTGAGGACATTGTGGGTATGCCTCCTAGTTATAGACTATTCAACAAATTCAGCTGTTTTGTAGTGTATAGATTTCATCTTTTGGTGAATAGCCTTATTTAGACTACCAAAAGCATTGCAATCATGCAGATGTTTTCACATAAGAAGTATATTAACTACTGTGACTCACCGCTGGAGAGATAAGTGTGTTGATTTGACACAGGAGTTCTAAGCTTTTGTTTAGGTCTTTTGCTATGTTATTTAAATCTTCACTGAAAGAAAGTTTATTGTCAATGGCAATGCCTGGAGATTTATAATACTTCACAGTTTCAGTGTTAGTACAATTTATTTGAAAGGGGTTACAACCATTGGATTTCTCTGTATGTCCAAATAACATTAGTATTGTTTTTTATTTCTAATAAACTTGAGTTCATGTAACCAGCAGTATATCAATGGATATGCGTATATGTGCCAAGACTGTAGCAGTGTGTTGACATTGCACAATTATCTCTATATTATAACAGTTTAATACCATGGGTGTGACAATGCATGCCATTTGTGAAAATGTGTCTGACAGTCTAAACCATCACATTAACAATCCATAGTGTCATTGTAGCATAAAACATTTTCCATGCTGCCAGCCCAACTGATAAATGATACCCATATCTGTACAATATACCATATGGCAAGTGGACATATTCACACAATTTATGTTATCTGACAAGGTATCTTATACATATGGGATTATGAATTAAGGAGTTAAAATCAAGTAACCATCTCTGCTGTTACAGTGAAATGTCATGGCACACCAAACAGCACACATGTTCCACCATGGCACAGCAAGTAACAGATGCCTTCCTACTTTATCTGAGATTCTATTATTAGTAATTAATGTGGTTATCCTTGTTTGGCTATATTTTTCTACTGACGTAATGTTAAGCCCGTAAGGCTCAGTCCATGTTTAGAAGTCACAGACATGCCTGAACCAGTGATAGTGTGGTCCTTAGGGAAAACACACTTACGTACCTAATTCCAGTTGTCTATTTCACACGACAGTTGTATTGATTTGTAATAATATGATCATGTTACAGTAAGTGCATACATGATAGCATCTTATAACAGTCTTATGCAATTACATGCATGTTTGATGAACTTGGAACCTCATCTGAATCCACACATGGTAACTAAAGTCATTTTACTTATATAAGTGGTATTTCCCACTTTGCTCACAGTCTGTGGTGGTTCCCTTGTTGGGGTGATTAGGAAGTAGTAAATGGCTATAATTTTTACGCAGTTCACATAATCACATAGGTCAGCCATATCATTGCAGATTTACAGACTGAGAAGAACTAAGAAATATCAATAATGAAATAAATAGTAATGCTTCACAAGCTGGTCAGCGAAGAACGATTATGTGCTAAGTAAGTCGAGTCATTTTTGCATCCATATTATTTTAAGCACAGATGTCAGAAAGATAAGTCTATGTAATCTGTGCATATAGCTTTCTGTTCCCATTCAGATTTCCACTATCATCCTTCTACATCTGTCTCATGCCCCGTGTAATTTCCTCTCCCAAACAAAATGTCAAGAGTAATCCATTTCATCTGTCTATGACACTCTTGGCGAAGTAGTAAATTTGTAGATATATATATAGTAATTGCACCATGCAATGTGTTTGCCATGAGCCTTCTTCAGAATTCTCTTTTTGTTTCAGGACAACAGCTACACATATCCATAATATTTGCTTGCTTAAGCATAAAAAAATCAGGTAGCTATCAAGATCACCTCCAAGTATCTGCACACAGTCATTCCTCTACATGCAAAGGAACATTCTGGTGGAATACATCTTGACACAGGCCAACAGCCTATAACTGTCCAGTGGTGAGTCCTTGTGACCTTGCACAAAGTACACTGTGTCTGGCATGAGTATGACTTTATACAGCAGAAGCATTACCTTTTTTCTCCTGATGTCTATCCCTCCTCAGGTACAACCAAACACTCTCTTTTCTGCCACCAGTGCCATGACACTTTGCTTCTGTTGGTGCATGTGAGATGTGAGCAACACTCCAATACCCTTTTCCTTTTTATCATAATTTCTCTTACAAATACTTGAACCCACATTAGGTGTGAGCTGACACGGGTGCGTTACTTTCTATCTCTCTGCACTCAGAATTACCTGCTACATATCTTTCCATACTGTCTTTCAGTCAACATTGATACATATGCTGTTCCCTCATCCTAAACTGCTTCAACTATCCTACAGTCTTCATGAAAAACATCTGTCCTATTCTCTGTTCCCTCTTGTTTTATCATACAGTTGCATGCTGATGAGTACTGGACCACAGACAGACAACTGTTCTACTTCAATAGTGACTATACTTAGAACAGCAATTTTCTGTTTTATATCAGCTCCTTTCTGTGTTTTACATTTAACTATACAACAACAGCTCTAGCTGTCACTCTTTGTCTATTCACCAAGAACTTGTGTTTATTTCTGTTCAAAGTCTCTGTCAAGGATTTTAATAGCACAATGTACAGATGTCACAATGACCATGTGATCAAGGGAGCCCGCAGGATTTTTTGCAGGGGGGTGCAACCCCAAGCCCTGCCCACACTGCCCCACCCCTATGATGCCCCGCCCACTCATCCCCCCACCCATGCAGCCATTCCAGTGTCCCATTACTTGGCTATTTCTCCCCATTTTATAGAAATTGTTCAAATCTCTGTGTGCATACTTGTTTTATGCTTTACTTCTACAATGACTACAGATATCTGGATTTCATTTACAACTTTTATTTCAAATTTTATAGCACAAACACTGACAGACATTTACTAAACCTAAACAAAGCAATAGTCTTACAATGAAAACAGACTTAGCATTAAAACTTCTCTATCTTTGAAACCCACATTCACTGAAACAGCATCGAAACCCACATTTCACGAACATGCATCTGGCCAGTGGCAGGGTAAGTTTACCTTTGGCCCGTTTCCAAATCATAGGCTCCTTGCACACATTTTTAGAAACATGCAAGAGTTCTTCGATTCACCTTCCTGACTATTATACTACATAATTGAATTATATCCCTTGTATAACACAGCACCATTTTTTAGAGTGTGTTTTAAATTTATAGTTCTGAGCATCTTTCCTTTAAGCAATGAAACAAATCATATGAACCAATAATGACAGCCTGCCCAATCCAGAACATTTCAACCATAAAGGAACACTCAAACTTCTGTCATAAAATCCACCAATATCAATCAATATGCAGAATCTCTGCAGAAGTAAAAGTCATCTGAATAATTCCACATTAAAGAGATCTGAAACCAATGAAGAGGTTGTTGCTAGAAAAAAACTTTATATTTCAGTGTTTCATTTACAAATTCAATGCCTGTTGCCCTTGAAGAATAAATTGCATGTGCTACATTAAAATAAATGGTAAGTTGATATATTGCAATAGGGAATGGGTGGCAGGCTGAAAAGCAGGTTCATAGTTATTAGGTGTCTCATCCAAAGGAGGACATACTAAGAACTGCAGTACCATACCCCCTTAAAATACAAATGTACATGCTGTATGAATAGAACCTACAGCCCTTTGCATCAAGATGCATGGATGCTACCTGCTGTGCTAACACTGCTTTAAAATTCTATACCACAATAATGATACCATTTGCTAAACAAAACAGTTGCACATAAATTCCACCTGTTAGAGCTAACTAGGGCATTTCTCTCTGTCACACACACACACCTCAACTTTAGTGCAAGAAATACATAAATAGATTGATTTTTTCAAAGTTACAACAACTGTAAACTCTGTGACCATGGTGTGCATTTGTTTTTGATAGAAAGGTATAAGGGAACTCATGGCTATGTATATAGTTGAATCTCTCTGTACTGAAGTACTCCCTACCATGATTCTGCTTTAACAGTGTGTTTGCATTCAGAAACGTGTTACAACAACTGTAAACTCTGTGTGACCATGGTGTGTGTGTGTTTTTGACAGAAAGGGCTATGTATATAGTTGAATCTCTCTGTACTGAAGTACTCCCTACCATGATGCTGCTTAACTAGTGTGTTTGCATTCAGAAACTTACAGTTTTTATACTGAATTTTTATAGCTACATGAATTAGAAAATAACCAATTTCCTTTTCAGAGCCTAAGCTAAAAAGTTCACTCCTTACAAGCACTGCTTCCCCTGGAAAACATATATATATATATATATATATATATATATATATATATATATATATATATATATATATATATATATATGCATCAGAGACCCAGTTCAAGACAGATGACAGCACTCCTTTAATGCAGGATTTCAATACCTGCCACAGGTTCAGGCCTATCACCCGAGATGAAAAGGTGATGGTGTCTACATATTCTTAAACAACATTTCATCTCCAGACTTCCTATGTGAGATAATGACGTGGAATTCCTCTGCATCCAGCTTAGCATTAACAAAACTCCTTACTGTGTCATACCTAACTATAGGTCCCCTCTATGTACCCCATCAGTCCATATCTCCTACCTAACTGATATGGTGTCTCTATGCATTAAGCCAACACCATTATTCTAGGAGACTTCAATCACATTTTCTTCCAAAATTGCCATTTTGAGGAAGGATTATTAGGGGGGAGCAACATTTTGAGCCCAAATTGGGGACAATGGAGAGGTTTGGATAGTCCTAATTCTACAAAGGATTTGCACATACCTCTCAACCTCTTAACGCAGGAAATCTGGACAAGGCTAAATATATTGGGGGAACATACAAACACTACTAAAAATTGCTCTTGTATAAACTTGACAGTTGATAGAATAACAGGTCTTACATTAGCATGCATTTTTCTGAAGGTTATGATGTCTGAAACTCAAATGTCTGTCATTTAGTGACTTCATTGTATGAGGAACAAACCAAAAATAAGAAGCAAATCTCTATTCATTCTGCAAAGATATGGACAACTGAGAGGTATAGTTCAACCAGGGCTGTCTGAGTTTGCTCCAGTATCACATAGTCCCAACACATCAGCGAACCAAACACATAAATGCACAAAAACATACTCAGAGGCTCTAAATAAAAATCTACCTAAGCAACAGAGACCTCCAAAGCAGACATCCAAGCAAACGCTACCTCAAAACAAAACATGCACAACACATAGCCCACAAAGTCAGTGTGCCAAGCAGCCACAGCCCTTAAGGCTGAATAACAAACCTGATACTCTTGTAACAGGTGGCTCTATTGTCAGACACACTGATGTCCCACTCACCAGGCTGAATAAAGAGAAGGTCACGGTGAGCTGCCTGTTGGGTGCTAGGATCCGCCACATAATGCAAGCACTCAGGTCACTCCAAAGCAAATACAAATATGACTCAGTCATTGTACATGCTGGTGTGAATGACCTGAGACGTACCTCCCTGGACTATATGAAAAGAGACATAGAGGAGCTCTATGATCATGTAGCCCAGGCTGGTATGACCCTGATCTTGAGCAGCATCTTACCCTCACCTAGAATGATGCCACAGTACAAAGACAAAATGATCGATTTTAACAATTGGCTAAAATTTTGGTGTCATTCAAAGGGGATCCAGTGTCTGTCAGCCTGGGATGACATGCTCAACAAGCCACGTTGCTTCGCTAGGGATGGCTTGCACCTGTCACCACTGGGCTTTCGGATATTGGCAAAGGCTCTTGCCACCCCCATAGTGCCTTTTTTAGGCAAGGCTCAAAAGTCAAACCCACCCCCATAGACAGCACAAGGAACAAGAAACTAAGGGTAATGCTGCTAAATGCCAGAAGTCTTAACCTCAAAATGCACGCACTCGAAGCTCTCCTCAGTATGGAGAACATCGATATCTGTGCAGTGACAGAAACCTGGTTCAAGGCTCCAGAGAACACCCCAGCACTACCAGGCTATACCTCATATCATGCTTTTCGGCCCCAAAACCCGGACCGAACCACAAAAGGAGGGGGAGTTTCCATATTTATCAAGGATATCCACACCTCCAGGTTAGTGGCATTGCACGAAGTATCGGAGACCATCCATGTGCAACTAACAGTGGGCAAGACTGCTTTTCAGTTTATAGCATCCTACAGACCACCCTCTCACAGTCAGGAATCAAACTCGGCTTCCCTAAAAACATTGGAGAACATGAAGATCTCTCCGAACACCATTATATTGGGCGACTACAACTACCCAAACATTGACTGGGAGCACTACTCAAGCCCCAGCACCTTAGCCCAAAGGTTCCTGGAAATTATAAACTCAAATGCTATGGAACAACTAGTCACCACTCCCACAACAGGGGACAACATACTAGACCTGATCATTACCAACATGGGGAATCTATGCTCCACACCAGAAGTATATCCCTCATTGGTAAGATCAGACCATAAATTAATTTCACTGGATGTCCACATCCCGACCCCACCCCCAGCCCAGAAAACCACAGTGAAAAACTTCTCAAAAGCGAACTTCTCACTTCTCAAAACCGAAGTGGAATCCTTCAAGGCCCCAGAGCCAGTGGAAACTACGGCCCAAACTGCAGAATCCTATATAAAGGCATTCTACGGACATCTCCAGGAATGCATGGATCATGCTATCCCAAGCAAAACCAAGACCCAATCATCCAAAGGCAGGTGTCCAGTCTGGTGGACCCCTGCCATAAATAAACTGTACAACAGAAGGAGGAAGCTACTATATGATAGAGCAAAATCCCTAATAGGGAAGGCATCTCTGATCAGTACTAGCAAAAAATTATGATCCCTCATAAAATCCTCCAAGGCCAGCTTCGAGAGAAAAATTGCACAGGACACCAAAGACAATCATAAGGCTTTTTTCAGTTATGTTAGAAACCTGGGATGCAACTCCCAGACTTGTTCTGAGTTGATTCTAAACGACAAAAAATACACTGAACCCACAGACATCGCCAATATCCTGGCAGACAGGTTCAGTGCAAACTTCTCCACCCCCTACCCCCCAAAAGAGCAAGTATCTATCCCGGCAGAGGGCTGCCTCCCAAACATCTCTGATGCTCAGGTGAAGGCTGCCTTCTCCAAAGCAAAAAACACTGCTTCCATGGGACCAGATGGCGTCCCAGGTTGCGTCCTACATGAACTCCAAGAGGAACTAATCCCTCAAATAAAACAGCTATACAATCTCAGCCTCACTGCAGGATATGTGCCCACAGAATGGCGTACAGCAACAGTGGTCCCACTCCACAAAGGTGGAGCCTCTACGGACTCTGGAAACTATCACCCCATAAGCCTGACTAGCTTAGTCTGCAAGGCTATGGAGAGGATCATGATGGAGCTCATAAACAAAGACATTGGGGACCTACAGACACTAGATCCTACCCAGTTCGGCTTTGTCAAGGGCAGATCCTGCCTTTTAAACCTGGTTGACTTCTTCGAAACAGTCACCAAAGCCATAGATGAAGGGAAGGTAGTCCACACAGCCTATCTGGACCTTGCAAAGGCATTTGACACAATACCCCACTCGGGCATCATAGATAAGCTATCCAGCTTAAATATAAACCCCTATGTCACAAGATGGGTCGCAAACTGGCTCAAAGACAGAACCCACAGAGTGAGAGTTGCTGGAGCCATGTCAGACTTGAAACCGGTCACAAGTGGCATCCCACAGGGTTCTGTCCTGGGACCACTCTTGTTCGGTATATACTTTTCCGAGGTACAGGCAAATGTGGGAGGACTATGGCTCACCAAGTTCGCAGACGACTGCAAACTGGGCACCATAATCAACTCTCCAGCTGACACAAACATCCTTCAAAAGGGTCTCACAGAGACAGATAACTGGTGCCAGCGCCATGGTTTAAAGCTAAATGCCAAAAAATGTATAGTCATACCCTTTGGCAAAAACAATGTGCCCACAAATTACCACATAGGCAGAAACCCATTAAGTACAGAGAAAGTTATTAAGGACCTGGGGACCCAAGTTGATAGCAATCTCTCCTTTGAAAACCACATTGCCAAAGTGGTTAGAAAGACCTTCTACATAGCCCACATCATCACGAAGGGTTTCACATCTAGATCAAGAGAGGTAATCATGCCCCTTCATTCATCCCTCATCAGGCCCATCATAGAATACAATGCCCCTTTTGGGATGTACCTTACCTGACACCTGCAGCAATTAGAAAGACCCCAAAAGTATCTCACCAAGAGGATCAAGGGTCTCAAACAAATGCCATATGCTGCTCGGTTAAACAAACTCCAGCTCTACTCAGTTGCATACCACCTACTTCGAGGCGATCTATGCCTGACATACAAAGCTATGTCAAATCCAGAATTAATGGACATGCTCCACCTCAGTAAATCTAAATCCCTTAGAGCCACATGCTCGAGGGACTTGAACCTCAGCACAGAAATAAATAGAACTTGCTGGAGGGACAGGTTCATAACCCAGAGGCTCCCTTCGCTCTGGAATAGAATTCCAGTTCATGTGAGGCAGAGCACCTCACTGAATCTCTTCAAGAAGAATCTCGATAGGTGGATGGGGATCGTAGGTTTGTCCCAGGGATTACTCCCGTGTCACTATTAGACAGAGGCACAGTAAACTAAACCTTAAAAAGGGCACAGTGTACTCAAATCAAGGGGTGGCGTAAGTCATACAGAATCGGGCTAGGCTTATAATTGCCCCAGGGCAGATAGCCTAGTATGAACCTATGAACCTATGCTACCCCCCCTCACAAAATCATGGTCAAATGGAGCCTCCTCCCTGCAGCCATTCCAATGTCCCATTCCTTGGTTATTTTGCCCCATTTACCATAAACACTGTAATGTGCATACTGCTTTACATCTGCGATTATTTAGATTTCATTTGAAAGTTTTATTTTGCATTTTACAGCACAAACTCTAATACATATATGTTAAACAAAGCAATGCAGTCTCACAATGAAAATAGACTTAACATTAAAACTTCTTTGCCCTTGAAACTCACATGCATTGAAACAGCATTGAAACCCACATTCAAAGAAAATACATTTTGCCAGTGGCAGATAAATATTAACTCTGGGCTGTCTTCAAAATCATAGGCCCCTTGAACATAACATACACATGCTCTTTGATACACCTTCCTGACTGTATTACATTACATTCCTTGTACAATACAGTACAGTTGTCAGAGGGCATTTTAAATTTATTGTTTTGAACATTTTTCTGGTAAACAGTGAAACAAAAGGCATACACCAATGACAAAACTGCCCAATTCAGAACATTTCCATCATAAAAAGTCTACTCAACCTTCTATAGTCCACCAGTATCAGTAAAAAAATATGCACAATCTCTGAAGTAGTAAAATCCACATTAAAGAAATTTGTAACTAAAAGAGGTTGCTGCTAGCAAACAACTTTATATGTCATTGTTTCATCTACAAATAAAGTGCCTGTTGCCCTTGAAGAATAAATTGCCTTTGTTGCATGCAATAAAAAAATAAGCTAGTAATATTGCAATAGGGAATGGATAGCAAACTGATAACAGGTTCATAGTTACTAGGTATCTTTGCCAAAAAGGACTGCAGCATCCACCCCCTTTACAACACAGTACAGTATCAGCAATGCATCTCCCTGCTGTGGGAGTAGAACCCACAGCTTTCAGCATCAAAAGCAAGTACACTATCTGTTGTGCTATTAACAATGCAAGCAGACTAAACATAAGCAGCACTAAACTTTTGCTCCCCTGCAGCTCTCAGCTCCTTATAAAATCTACTCGACACTCAGCTATATCTCTGAACTTTGCAGCACAAGAAATCTGGAAAAAGCCAACATTTATTGGGGGGGGGGGGACAAAAGGCCAAAAACCAGGAACACATTTTAAACTGCTTGTATAATGTTGGAAAGTTGCTAGAATAAAATGCTCCGTTACCACCATACATTTCACTGCCACGTCTTGAACCCAGGGGGCCCTGTGTAAAACAGTCAGAGCAACATACCACTACGCCAAATCAGCTGTTTTGTGAAAGAACGACTGAAACTTAAATGGCTACCATTTAGTGAATTCAGGTCTTACCATAGCACAGCTGTCAACCTCTTAACACAAAATATCTGAACAAAGCCAATACCGGGTGAATACAGCCCCCAAACATTCAGTGAATTCAGTTCTCACCATAGCTCTCAACCTCTTAGCAAAAAACACCCGGACAAAGCCAGTAATGGGGGAATATAGCCCCCAAACATATGCAGTGAATTCAGTTCTTACCATAGTTCTCAACCTTAGCACAAAACCTGGATGAAGCCAATAATGGGGGGGGGGGGATACAGTCCCAAAGACAGTGATGCATTTCAAATATCCATCTTGTACACTTAGAAAATTGCTAGAATAAAAACTTTTGTTACCATGCACTTTCTGAAGAGTATGAAGTCTGATGATATTCAAATGTGTCATTTTTTTTAACATTTGTTAACCAGGAAAGTCTGATTTGGGGAAAAAAAGCTAATTTTTAGCAGAGGCCCAGGGAGAAACAAACACTCTAGACAGCCAATAATCAAACCAGAGAACACGTAGCTGTCAGGCAACATTGCTACCACTGTTTTTTACAAATGGTGGTGGGTAGAGAATTAAGGCTCTTACCACTTGGCCCCAAGGGACAGGGTTCAAGCCTTATTCTCTACCCACCACCATGTAGCACCTGGGGCATTTCACACACACACACAACTTTACTGAGCTTGACATAACAAACAGGAAGCTCTTTACAGTCATAATTGCCTCATACAGTTACTCCACAGCAGAACACAAGCTACTTCAAAGCCTTGTTATGTTGCATCTATTTCTCTTTCTATAAGCTTGTATTGTAATAATATCCCTTCTGTATCAAACAAGAATAAGAATCTTATTCAGCTTATGGTTAAGAGAGCAAGGAATGTAGCTTATTCAATTCCGGCTTATTGCATTTTTGCCCCAGTGTGACAAAAGCTAATCCTGGACTGTTTCCTTTACCTATCTGCAGCTTCTTCTGTTCTGTCACTCTGTGCTCAAATTTGATACCTACCTACTTTCATTCTTGGTACTTCCTGTACCTTCTTCAAACTTGGTTATATTCACTTAGCTTAACATGATATAAGAACCAAAATCACACAAAATATTTTATTCTTCTTAGGACTGAAAAAGAAAATTCTGTAATGCTGCATGTCAATACATGACCTGATACTCAGAAGGTATTCAAACCAAGCTAGTAAACAAATAAGCTACATTGTTTAGTATTCACCACACATCTGAGTAGTGCTTACTTCAAAACAGTCTATTTTTTCCTAACATGCATATATACTACAAGCAGCAGAGTAGGGCAATGTATTCTGCACTGTAACAAATAAAACATTAAAAGCTTCAAAAGAAAGTACTACACATTTACAGAAATATCTACAAGCCTTTCATCTTACAATGAAAATAAATTAGGTTATTTTCCATAACTGAAACAGAAATGTCCTCCTGTTACAACACTGTCCTGTTGATTAAAGTAGTTATTTAAGACAATATGCTGGTCAAATTTTCATATATGCTTTCTCTGAGGCTTTTGAAATGAAGTATATCTAAAATTTAAGATGAGAATGTCACTACAAAACTATGGCTGCTCCTGTAGAAATTTATATGCAGTCTGTTCTTATGCCCTTTTTTCAAATGAAAGAAATACATTTCTTGTTTCTTATTTTCAAAATATGTATACAGTATATGTAATATGGCTTGGCATCGCACTTGATGGAACATCAAATCCAGCAATGATGAAAAGAAAATATTAAAAATCACAGTGCCAAAAACCTACAATAACGAACTCCCAGATTTACCCCATCAGTACGCATGTTAGTGCTTGTTTTTGGGTCTGGAGCAATATGGAATTTTGGAAGATGATTTCTGCAATAGTGTTGTTTTTTTGGCAATGTAATTTTTTTGTGATTTTTCTTGGTATTGCTAGATTTGAAGCTCTATCTTTCGAGCTTGTGACAGACAGCGAACAATATGAACATATATTTGTGTTTGTGTGTGTGTGCGCGCATGCACAAACAGACACATACACACCCACACACAACACAGACACACACACTTACTCTGAAAGTGTCCCATCTTCCGCTCGTTTCTTCCCGCTTGCGAATCCGTCCGTTTCAGTTCCCGCTCGTGGTCCCATTTTCCGCTTGCGAACCCCAAAACCGTCCGTCCATGTGAGTTCCCGCTCGCAAAACTTGAAAATATGCGCGCGATGATGTCAGCACGCCCACGACCGTTCTTCTTAAAGAAGAACGCATGATGTCAGCACGGACTTCTTTCTTCTTAAAGAAAAACATCCAAAAAAAAAAACAAAACTTTTTTTTAAAATTATAACATTAGTCAGCCGATTCCAGGGGGGTGCAAGTGCACCCCCTTGCACCTGCCTGCGGGTCCATCACATGGGCACTGTACTGCATTCTCCTTTATAGAAAACACTATCCCCTAAGTCTCCATCATGTTTAGGCCTGTCTCCACCTACAGCTTTTCCCTCTATGTCTTAGAAGGATTCCTATTTTCTGAGACCTGTTGCTGTGAGTTCCAGAACTACAAAAAGGGAGAGCCTGAATGTGAATGTGGACAATTGCTGTTCTAATTTAAAGTTCCATGCATCCCATAATGAAAGGTCTACACATCCATTACTTATATAGTTTGCCATACCTCAGAGAAACTGAAATATTCCAGGACATACCTTTCCCAGACTTAGTATATACAAGCCCCCATTATTTGCACATTCTGTGTTGATTTCCTCGAATTCACGTGTAAGTCACGGAACATAAAACGGTTACCATCATATAAAGTATGTAATTAACGCCTTACTTTCTTTAATGGGCAATGCAGGTAACTAAACATTCAATAAATGTAAATTTATTATTTGTCTATGATTTTCTGCTCATTCCCACCTTTCTGTCCAGGTCTTTACGTCTATCTTTAGTATGTTTACTGCACTGACATTCTTTAACCTCACCCTCAGCTTGTATCTTTGTTGCCTTCCCTGCCTTTTTAGCATTCTGACAACCTCTCTGCGTGCATCTTCCTCCATCTTTCCCATCTCACCCTTTTTACCCCATGTCTGGTATGCCTTTTGGCCTGATTACACTTCTCACATTCTGGTACTCCCCTACTTTTCTTCTCTAAATTTTCCATGAGTCAGTCATCATAAACAGCTGCTCAGTAGATATAAGTAATGCATACCTGTATAACTCTGTGTGTTTATAAATGCAGTTTGTCAGCATTTATCTATTCAAAATCCCACTTGTTACCAATCCCATCATAATACAAACACAGCAAACTACATCCTTGTGTCTATATCCTTCTGTCTGACCCACCTAAGCTAAACACTGGCATGATCACTGCTGCCTAAAAGTGTCTGCAGCTGGGCATCCTGGCATTCCTGAACCTATTTCTCCTTGTTATGGATCATATACATAGATTCATAGACTGTTACTAGGCTAATGACCCAAGGGGCCTTTCTAAGCCTAGCCAAGTTTCCTGAAGGAATAATGATGTCCCACATTCAAATAGGACATTGACGGCCAGGCATTTATAAGCTACCTCTGTCCATAAGGGACACAGGTGCCAGTTCTGATGTAAATTTCCTATTCCCATCCACTTGTCTAATTTCTGCTTAAACTGGGTAATAAATGAACTCAGCTTCACGTGGATGGGAAGCCTGTTCTAGAGGAGGGAACAGTCTCTGGGACACATAGCTCTCTTTCCAGCATGTTCTGTTTATGTCACAGACAAAATTCAGGTCCCTACACCTTGTATTTCTGGTACTTTTTAACTTAAGAATATGTAGGAGATTCATATGTGTGGGGTTTGTAGATACCTTGTAAGCAAAGCATAAATCACCCCTCAGTAATCTATAGAAGACTGAGTATAGGGAAAGGGCTTTAAGATGCTCTGCATAAGGCAGGTTTGTTACGCCTTGTATCAAATTTAAGGTGACTCATGGGTTCATAGACAAGTACTAGGCTAGCTGTCATGGTGGGTCATTTTAAGTGTAGCTCCACCTGCATTTCACTGTATGGTTAACAGACTGCAGTTTTCCGATACACCACAAAGTGGAGCTCCTTTTCATTTGATATAAAAGAGGGAAACAAAAGTGAAAAAGAGGTCAGACTGAAACAGATGGTGACGGAATAAGGGGCCTTGCATTAAAACCAGATTTTTCTAGTGTCTAGGATAGGGAAGTGAAGTTGCAGATCAGGTCTGTCCTCCTCTGAAAACCTGGTCGATGGTGATCTGTGGAATGAGGAGAGAAGTCTGGAACCAGTAGTTCCACAGCTGCATCTGATCAGCAAGGACAAGAATACTGTTGGGCCTATTATAAAGAATCCATATTCGATTACCAGATGGCTGTTGGGTGATCTCTACACTTATCATCAGTGGAACTGAGGTGCCTGACATCCAGAATATTATCGATGGAGTGGTGAGAGGCTTTGGCCGCCATTTTATACTTTCATAAGATTGTGCTATAGCTTCAACTGGGATTGTATGCCTAGGTTTTTTTTTTCCCTTCTTCATTTTCTGAACTGAAACTGTTTAGCTTTATCTCAAGATAGAACTGGCAGTTGTTCTGTGGATCTCATGTTACTCATCCCTCAGTGTGGATTTCCCCTTAAATGCTTTGTGGATTACAAATACCTGGGTTTTCGTATGAGCTCCAACTTTGGGCCCCATCATGCTGGCATTAAGACTGTAAGTAGTCACTGGCCAGTGAACAGGGTATAATAGAGTGTTTTCACAGTTTGGTCTGATTAGAACTGATCAAGGTTATAGTTGCTGTTAGTATTGTTGCATTATAGAATCTTTACTGCTCAATAACATTGCATCTTTGCTCATATTTGAATGACTAGACCTCTTTTATTGAGTTTTGGGGGGTGATTTCACTGTATGTATACCTCATATTGCCTTATTGCTAAACTTTGTGCTACTGCAATAATTTGTTTGCTACTGTGCTGTTGCCTGTTAAGACTAGAGTTTCCATCTAGAATAAAATCTGTTATTACTTGCAACTTTGGTGTGTTGGGTGTAAATAGGGGTGTCACCAGAGTCAGGTAGGAAGAAACCTGTACACTATTTAGCTACACCTGCGGGTGAGCTACATTTGGGGGCTCATCTGGGATTGCTTGTACTGCCTAGAACTCTGCCCTGTTCCCCTGAACATGTGTGAAGCAACAACAGCAGGAAGATTAACCCAGAAGTAGCCACTAAGTGGTGCAAACAGCACAATGCTCAGTCAGAGCACCGCTTAGTTCTGGTGTTGCCAGGGGTCACATGGACTGATATGCATATACATCAAGTCACAGAATCCTTACCAGTTGTAGGCCATGGATTCTTATTAGACAGCACTGTGGACACTACAGAACAAAGCACATTGGCCCTATTAGAATGAAAAAATCCTCTAGTATATGAGCATGTACCTTCGAGTGTATCATTTTCAGTTGAGAATACAGTCTGTGTGGTAATCCCTGAGAAGTGCACTACTCCAGCAACAGAGCAAATATCTTTGGAAGCTATCCAAAGTAGGTCAGAACCTAACACCAGAAACTGAAGCTTCACTGCTCACAAATACTATAGGGCCTGAAGTTTTGAATGGTTGGAAGTCTTGTAAAAAAATGCTTAAAGCCTACACAGCCAGTCACTGGGTTCGGGTACCGCAAATTACATTTCTTCTCTGGCAAATAACCCACACCTCAGGGAGAGGAAGATTTTTAATCTTGGATGGATCAGGCTTCACAAGCCCTAGAGGAGTGGGATATTTCAGAAACTCAGAAGAAGCAGTGGATAGCTGAAAGTTTAAAGGGATTATCTGCAGATACCATATGCAACCTAAGGATTAGTAAGCAAGATTGCACAGCCAAGGACTATTTAGGCATACTGCAGGATGTGTTTGGAAGAACAGAGTGGGCTGCTGACCTATTGTATCAGTTTGAACATTCATACCAAGAAGTTGGTGAGAAACTATCTGACTACATTAAGTGATTAGATAGAATGCTCCACCAGATCATCCTAAAGAAGGGGGTGGATCCAAAAGTAGCTGACCAAGTACAAATCGGTCAGATTTTACAAGGAGCTCAAGCTATGGATCTCATTATTTGGAAACTGAGGATGAGAGATAGGAAAGAGACTCTAACTTATTCTCAATTGGTTAAAGAAGTAAGGGAAGAGGAAGTCCTGTTGGAAGCCAAATCTCAGTGTTCAACCTCAACTAAAGCAGTGAGTGAACACAAGCAGGACCCTACAGCAGTGCTTAGTACTCAGATGGGAGTCGTGGTCCAGAGTGTCCACAATGTAGAGGTGTCACAGTTGCAGGTGTCTTCCCTAACCGATGCCATAGCTCAAGTTACCAAGACGGTTGCAGAATTACAGAAAGCAGTGGTAACTTTAGCTGAAGGGAGGAATACATCTGCTAGAACCTCCATGAAGGGACTCAGGGAAGAAACAAACAAGCTGATGTTCAGAGTTCCTACTGGATTTTATTTTCACAGTGGAGACACAGGGCATATAAACTGACAGTGTCCAAATGCAAAAAACTTGAAAAAAGCAAATGAGCTATTGCTGGCAAGTGCGATGCAGGGAAACTTCAAAGAGCCTCAGTGAAGGAGCCAGCTGAGTGCCCAGTTGCAAAGAGCTGCATGAAATCTAACAGCAAGAGATGTCTCCCTGGATCTCGCTTCCCAAACACTCCTTGCAATAGGGGAGAGAAACTACCTACTGTGCACACTTCTAGCTCATCTGAGGTGAACAACCAAATTGGAAAGCCATCTCAGCATCTGAAACCACAAAGGATTACTAAGAAAGAGTTCCATCCCTTAAAATGGTGAAGCCAACCAACTGTACCTCAACAACATGCTGACTGCCATACAGCTGAACAACACTGGAAACAGAAAGTACCTGATGGCCTAGTGGGACCGTCCCCTATCATGCCAGTGAAGATAGAAGGGGTGTACAGTAAAGCACTGTTGGATACTGGTGCACAAATCACCGTTTTGTTTAGAGACTTTTACCAGAAATTCATAAAGCATTTGCCACTTGGAAAGTTAGAAGACTTGGAGATCTGGGGTCTAAGTGACACGAAGTTAGAATTTTCCACCTCCGTTGTTGGGTCAACAGATGTTTTTGAAACTCTCTCTGTTGTGAGCCTCAGGCCAAAAGGAAAGGATTCAGCATCTATTTTAGTGGGGACAAATACTGACCTTGTCAGAAGAATGCTGATGCCTCAGTTGACCCAGGAACACCCAATAGTACATCCTCTCCTGAGGCCAGCCTTTTGTGCCCTTCAGAGGGAGAAGGATAGTAAGAAAGATGAAAAGTGGTCATGTATGGACCCTTCTGGGAAAGAACATATAATTCATCTTGGTCAGGTCACCTACTTGAGGGCCAAAGTGAGGATGTGCGGACAAACAGCTTCCTTTCATCTCATGATGGAAATGGATCCAGAAATAGACTTGCCGCCGGGGCTGGAATTAGTCCCAGAAGTTTGGCCTGCCAACAAGCTGAAGCATCCTTATGATACTTTGCCTGTGGGGTTGAAGAATAAAGGAAGTACCCACATTGTCCTGCATTCACAAGTGCATTTGGGAAATGTTTATGCTGCCACTGCCTTACCTGCTTCTGTTTTGACAAGAAATGAGAGCAGTGTCAACGAGTTGAAGCTGGAAGATATTGATCTTGGAGGTGGTCTTTTGCCCCTGAGTGGGTAACCAGAACTAAAGAGCTGTTGATGAAAAAGAAAAATTGTTTTTCTACAAGTGAGCTGGATGTGGGTTGTGCGAAAAGTGCAAAACACTGAATAAGATTAAAAGAAGACCGGCCTTTCAGGGAACATCCCAGAGGGGTAGCTCCAGGAGATTTGGAGAACTTAAGAAAACATCTGGAAGAACTTAAAAGCCGCACGGAGAATTCGAGAGTCAAGAAGTCCATATGCCTCTCCCATTGTTGTTGTCAGGAAGAAGAATGGGTCAATTTGCATGTGCGTTGACCATCGTACTCTGAATCAGCGAACCATTCCAGACCAGTACACAACACCCCGGATTGAAGAGGCTCTAAATTGCCTGGTGGCCAGTAAGTGGTTCAGTGTGTTAGACTTAAGGAGTGGATACTATCAAATCCCTCTGCACCCAGAAGATAAAGAGAAGACTGCCTTCATTATCGAGTTTGATCGTCTACCTTAAGGTTTATTAAATGGACTGGCAACTTTCCAGAAAATCATGGAAAAAAAACAGTTGGAGCCCTGCATCTCCTGGAAGTCTTAGTCTACCTAGATAACATCATTGTCTTTGGGAAGACCCTAGAGAAGCATGAAGAAAGCCTGATAAAAGTATTGGATGAAATTGAGAAGGAAGGACTGAAGTTGTCACTGGACAAATGCAAATTTTTTTCAGCCTTCAGTGACCTATGTGGGACATGTAGTGTCTGCAAATGGAATATCCACAGATCCCAGCAAAGTTGAAGCTGTGATATCCTGGCCCAGACCCAGAACCATCAAAGAGCTGCAATCTTTCCTTGGGTTCTGCAGTTACTATAGAAGGTTTGTGGAAAGATTTTCAAAGATAGCAAGACCACTCAACCAATTGCTCCGAAATGATGAGAAAGCAGATGAAACAGATGAAGACATCCTTCTAAAGAAGCCTAAGGGACCGAGAGGCTCTAAAGAATTAATCAAGAGTTGTTGGACTCCTGAGTGCGAAGAGGCATTTGAACAGCTTAGGTATTGTCTCACACATGCCCCTGTGCTGGCATATGCTGACTCAACAAAGCCATACACATTACATGTTGATGCTAGCAGAGATGGTTTAGAAGGAGTCCTTTACCAGGAGCATGACAAGAAACTGAGACCTGTGGCTTTTATCAGTCAACGTTTATCTCCAACAGAAAGGAACTATCTTGCACACAAGTTGGAATTCCTTGCTTTAAAGTGGAATGTAGTAGACAAATTGCATGACTACCTCTATGGGGCTAAGTTCGAATGTTGGGCCCAGAAGTTTGGTCTGTCTGCAGAAAGCATACCCCAAGCTTACTGTAACCTGGTCACTTTACAGGCTTCATTGCTTCCAGCTTTATGTAACAGTGACCTCAGGAGAGATCAAAGAGAAGACCCCTTAGGTCAGCTGGTGGTAGCTGCTTTAGAGAAGAAACAAGTTGATATGCTTTGCACAGATATTCATCCATTGGCAAGGCTTTTGGCTAAAGAATGGGACAGACTCCAGATATGAAATGGACTAGTGTATAGCAGATTCCCTAGTGCACTCGGCAGTGAAAAATGGCAATTGTTGCTTCCTCAAAAGTATAGAGAAGTACTACTTTGGTCATTGCACGATGAACATGATCATCTTGGTTATGACAGAACTCTGGGACTTGTACAAGACGGATTCTACTGGCCATGCATGACGCAAGATGTTGAAGATTGTTGTACATGTCTTTGCTGCATTCTGAGAAAGACTTTGCCCAACAGAGCCATTTCATTGGGTCAAATGGAGAGTAGTGGACCCATGGAACTGGTCTGTATAGATTTCCTTTGCATTGAAACGGATGAAGGTGGGATCAGTAATGTGCTGGTGGTGATAGACCATTATACCAGATATGCTCAAGCTTTTCCAACTCGCGATCAGAAAGCTATTACAGTGGCAAAACTACTATTTAAAACTTCTTTATACACTACAGCCTGCCAAAAAGGATACACTCTGATCACGGGTGTGACTTTGAGAGCAAGCTTGTCCCCAAACTATTCACTCTGTTGGGAATTCAGAAAAGTTGCACCACTCTATCATCATCAAGGGGATCCTCAGCCTGAACGTTTCAACAGAGCTTTACTAGACATGTTGGGAACACTTTCTGTTGAGAAGAGTCAATGGAGTAGACATGTAGCCACAGTGGTGCATGCATACAACAGTACGAAAAATTATGCTACAGGATTCTCACCTTACTTTCTAATGTTTGGAAGAGAAGCTCGTCTACCTGTTGATTTAACCTTTGGAGTCACAGCTAATGATATGCCAGTGCGATCTCAAGGCAGTTATGTGGAGAGACTCAAGAAGAACCTCAGACAGGCCTATGAGCTAGCTGAACAATTAACAGGATAATGACATCAGCAAAATAAGGCTTACTATGACAAGAAAGTGAAGATACATGACTTGCAACCAGGGGACAGAGTTCTTTTCAGAAACTTGGGCCTGCAAGGAAAGCATAAACTAGCTGATCATTGGGGATCTGAGATCTACATAATTTGTTCTCAGCTACCTAGCATCCCTGTCTACCAAGTCTGCCTTGAGGGGAAAGAAAGACCCATCAAAACCTGGCACCACAACAACTTAATGCCTTTGGCAGAATCAGTGAGACTCATGAATCCGGAACCCAGAATGGCTCAGCGAAAACCTAACTCAAGGCGATCCAAAAGACTAAGGCTGAGAGGAAATATCCTCCTAGGATTCCTCCGGCTGAAGGAGAGGAGGACAGTGAGGATGACTGGGGTTTCAGTGGACTTTTTTATGATGATGTTCAAGACCCCATGGACTGCAGTCTCAGTGTAAATGCACTGGAATTCATCCCTTGTCACTTTAAACAGTCCAGCCCCAACAATAGACTGAGTGATGTTTCTGTGCCTCCTGCAGAACCTTTGCTGATGGAGGCCCTGCTATGCAAATTTCAGATAATGGTGCTGAGGACCATTGTACAGTTATGGAAAAAGAAAGTGAAGTTATACAAGAGGAAATCTTAGAAGTAGACAATATGCCTACTGAGGAACTGGACATTGAGTGTGATGTGAGTGACCAACCCTCAGAGCAGAATTCCCCAGTTGTCTCTTTCGAACCAAAGCCTCAGAGACTGATTTGTTCCCCACAGAGGCTTACATATTACAGTTTGGGACATAGTACACAGGAGACTGTGACCACTGCTCATCAGAAAGTCTATGCCCATGATCCCTATGCCACCTGCTCAAATGGTGACACCCCATCCCATGTTAAGCATAATGTTGATCACCCTTGGTGGGATGTACCTTTTGAATGCAGAAATACTGTTCAGTTTATGGTGCATTAGTGTTTGTATATATAGTGTTGCTAATCTACCTTTGACTTGGGAGAACCCAAGTTTTCAAGCGGGGGGAGAGTGTAGCTCCAACTGTATTTCACTGTATGGTTAACAGACTGCAGTTTTCTGATACACCACAAGGTGGAGCTCCTTTTCATTTGATATAAAAGAGAGAAAGGAAAGTGAAAGAAGTCGGACTGAAACAGAGGGTGAAGGAATAAGGGGCCTTGCATTAAAACAGGATTTTTCTAGTGTCTAGGACAGGGAAGTGAAGTTGCAGATTGGGTCTGTCCTCCTCTGAAAACCTGGTCGATGGTGATCTATGGAATGAGGAGAGAAGTCTGGAACCAGAGAGAAGTCTGGAACCAGTAGTCCCATGCCTGCATCTGATCAGCAAGGACAGGAATACTGTTGGGCCTATTATAAAGAAGCCATATTCAATTACCAGATGGATGTTTGGTGATCTCTACACTTCTCATCAGTGGAAATGCAGTGCTTGACATCCAGAATATTATCAATGGAGTGGTGAGAGGCTTCGGCTGCCATTTTATACTTTCATAAGATTGTGCTATAGTTTCAACTGGGACTGTATGCCTAGGTTTTTTTTCCCTTTTTTCTTTTCTGAACTGAAACTGTTTAGCTTTATCTCAAGATAGTACTGGCTGTCATTCTGTAGATCTCATGTTACTCATCTCTCAGTGTGGATTTCCTCTTAAATGCTTTGTGGATTAAAAATACCCAAGTTTTCATATGAACTCCAACTTTGGGCCCCATCATGCTGACAGTAAGACTGTAAGTATTCACTGGCCAGTGAACAGGGTACAATAGAGTGTTTTCACAGTTTGGTCTGATTAGAACTGAACAAGGTTATAGCTGCTGTTAGTATTGCTGCATTATCGAATCTTTACTGCTCAAGGACATTGCATCTTTACTCATATTTGAATGACCAGACCTCTTTTATTGAGTTGCGGGTGTGTGATTTAACTGTATGCATACCTCATATTGCCTTATTGCTAAACTTTGTGCTACTGCAATAATTTGTTTGCTACTCTGCTGCTGCCTGTTAAGACTAGAGTTTCCATCTAGAATAAAATCTGTTATTACTTGCAACCTTGGTGTGTTGGGTGTCAAGAGGGGTGTCACCAGAGTCAGGTAGGAAGGAATCTGTACACTATTCAGCTACACCGGTGGGTGCGCTACATAAGTCTGGACAATTTTCCTTCCGGGGGTTAGAATCAAATCCTGTACCTTTTGCCTGTGAGGTAAACACCTTAAACATTACACCAACCCCCGATCCCCCCAAATAATGGGTTCATAGGTAAATACTAGGCTATCAGCCGGGAAACTATTATAAGTCTAGCCAATAACCAAAGGTCATAATCAAATCCTGTACCTTGTATTTGTGAGATAAAGACCTTAACCATTATACCAACCCCTATCTATCTTTTCTGTTACAGTCCTACAGAAATGATTTGAAATATTTAACTACTTCTATGCCTCCATCCTTGACTTCTGAAAACACAGCTCTGCTCCTTACAAAAGATATGCTGTGACTATAAACTTAAACTGCATTCTTCCTAACAAACATTCCTCCTAACAAACCTCTCTGTTCTTTTCACTGCTCTTTTATCCACCTCATCCTAGCAATGCAATTTATTTTACCTAGGGCTTCCTTACACAGAACCCAGCCATCTTTTGTAGAACTCCAGAGCCTAAAACTACTTTAAAGCACTTCTTATTGCTAGCATATTATGATGGTTCTTTGGTATTTGCAAAGGCAATTAATTCAGCATTGAATTACCATTAACCTTTCTGTGTTAGCAAATTTAGCCCTACAAAACTTAAGTTCTCTTTATCTAGAATTATTCCTGGTAGGTAACAGTCTAGTGAGACCCATGTGTTATATCTCTTTAGGGTTGTTGTAGATTGCTAGACTATAGCTGGATTCCTCTGCACTTTAATTCTTTTCCCATTAGGCCCCACAAACATCTTCCTCCACTATGGCTAGCTTCAAGAGGTTTCTCAAAATTCATTTATTACCATGACTCATGACACTGTTTAATATATATATGATTTATTTTAGTAATATTACTGACGAGCTTTGAATGTTTTTGTGCTTAGCTATAAGCCCACTAATAACATTAAACTCGACCTTCAACTTCCTTTGGCATGTCTTATGGTTGACGCACTGTCATAATCCACCAACTTATGCTCAGTACTGCACAGTAAATAGCAGACTTATCACAGTGTTATTACCCTGCCTAATACCCTCCCTCTTCATGTTGTAATATTATTCATCATATCTATCTTTGCTTTTGATGTCATCCTTTATGCAAATCATTACTCCACATGAAACCCTTTTTTTTCTATCAGTACATAACCTATCGACAGACACATTCATGTCACATTTCCTCTTGTCACCCATCCATGTTTCTGTGATATCTGCAATATACATACATTCCCTATTTCTACATAAATGCCTGCAGATTGCACATCATCCTATTTTGCCTCATGGCATTGCATCTGATTACTAGCACAGTATGTTCTGAGTAACCCTTGTTTGTCCTTATGGTGTGTTCCACACCAGTGTCACCTTCTGCTGCCACAATAAATACATCTATGTTTTATTTCTTGGTCCTCAAACCATCGATGTAATTGTAATTGTTCTTCTCTGAGCACTAATGTCTGTTTTAGGCAAATATGGTGCCCGTTGCCTGCATATAACCGTGATCTCTCTGCAACATCTCTGGCCCTCACAACTATCCCATTCCTTCTGTAATGTTCTTGAATGTCCTCACCCCCACTGCCATGCCTGATGACACAAGTAACAGTTATGATAATGCCACCTACTGCACATTGTCATGGCATCTGCGTGGTGCTTCCCTGTGTCTGATATGTAAAAAGCATGCAAGTAAATCACACCTAATTCTCCACAGATGACATAAATCAACAAATAGCATTACATTTTATCACCTCCATAAGCATTTCACAACAGTATAATCATGAAATAAACATATACTATTTGTTGAAAGAACAGACAGCAGTGAACCCTTTGTTGTAGCCAAAAGTCATTGCCAAAAAGTAAAGGTAAATGTCTCTCTGCCAAGATATCTCTATTTATAAGTGAGGATAACAGTTGCTGGTTTGTGAGGTGCTGTGGATTATTGAAGCAAAAATGGCAGCTTATACTGTAAACATACTATATACCTATGTGTTTATGTTGTTATGTACCAAGCTGTGCATCATTTTACAGATATTACCAATGTGTAGAAGCATATCACTCACATTTAGCATACTCTTGTAGCATTGGCCTGATCCAGCTTCTGACAGCTGTGTCAGTAGCTACAACTGTATTCCAGTCAAATACACTGTAATACAGCTAGAGATGGAAGAAACTCACTGTCCATTTTGCGCTTATGGGGTAAGGGTACAGACAACAAGAATGTAGGGTAAAGGTTTGATCCATGCAGGATTGCATCTATATTACAACATTGAAGCTTTAGTTAATCGAATAACTAAAGCTCGATCTTGTAATATCGAAAGCTAAAATTGTTGAATGGCTGATTCAACCAAGGGAAACCCTTCCCTTGCCAAATCAAAAAAAAAACCTTTACATCCGAAATCAAGTGGGGGGCTGTGCCCCCCACGCCCACCTACCTAAATATACCAACTCCGAGATCGCTCCAAATTGGAGAAATGGGCATACTCCACAGAACAGCAAAGGGAAGTGTTTCCCTGGGTTAAATCAGCCGTTCGACAATTTACGGTTTCAATATTACAAGTTCGAGCTTTACTTATTCGATTAAGTAAAGCTTCGATCATGTAATATAGAACCGCAGGATATGGGTTGGTTATGAGGTGAGGACAGACAAGTGTCTTTCTAATGGTAAAGTTGTTTATCTTAGTGGAGGGAAGGTACAACACCTGTGCGAGTCAGATGTTTGAGTAGCTTTTTGATTGTAGCTTTTATTATTATTTTGCAGCACACCAATTAGGATTGCATGTCTGCCGTGCACTTTGTTAACAAAATGAAATAAAATGTAAAACACATCATACAGTATTTGTTGCTGTGTGTTAATTATTGATATTTGGTGCAATCCCCATGGACATATAAGATGTATTATATGCACATATCCCATTTTATCACTTTTAGGAAGGATGTCTCGTTAGTCTGCTACATAGTTTGCTATCAACTATCAAGCCAGTGCTGTGGTTCAAATCACTCATTCATCTTCTTTTATAGGATGGGAGCTAGACCACAATGTGGCAATCATCCAAGCAGGCTTCAGCGTTTTTCCTTATGTCTGATTGTTCTTTTGCTCATGTTCACAGAGTCTCAAGGGTTGGGTACGAGATGAGAGAGTGAATTGCTACCCACATCTACAAGTGACACTACCACAGCAGCCTCACACCCTTGAATGGCAATGCCTCTGGCCATTTCCGGTCCCCTTCAAAGACTACAGACAGAGTGAGTGTCCTGGGACACATACCCCTTAACCCTCAGAGAGGCAGACTGACTATCTCATCATTCTTCTTTCTCCTCAGTTGGTTCCCCTAGTGCTAGGGTCAGTAATGGATCATGGGTCACTTGGGTTATAACTTTATCCCTGTATTCCATGAAGCTGGCTTAGTGCATGACCTAATGACATGCGGTGTGGCAGGAATGCTGACTTGGCAAAAGAGTTTATTACAGTAAGCCTTATAGTACTCATATAGGAAAAGATATAGAGCCCGATCAGAAAGGTTACCACAAGGTCTATGCTTTGCAGTAAACATTTCTGATTTAGTGACAGCCCTTCCACTGTATTGCAACACAAAGACGTAGCTCAGCAGTGGACTGTATCTGTGGCCATGCTAAATGCTAATGCTGAACATATGCTAAAGAGTCATGAGCTCTTCAGCTGAACTGCTTGGGGTAAAGTATTCAGACAAACGATTCAGAAAATTGCTTGGCTGTGTAAGTTAACACAGCTGCTCTTGGCCACTCGTGATCATCCAGCGTAGTAAATGTTAAGTGCCAAGGAGTTTGGCAAACAGGTAGTGTTCTGTGTTTGTGTGTGTGCGTGTTTGAAGGGCTGCATGTATTATAGTATGTATGAGTGTTATTTTGCCTGGGGGTAGTATGGGAGTTATTGAGGAGTAGGGTAGGTGTGTGTGTGGGCGGTGTTGGGTGGGGAGGCTGTCATACTTCCACACTTCCCTGAACTAACAAGGAAATCCTGCAATATTTTGTCAGGAACAAACACTAGAAACCAAGAACAAACATTAGAAACCAAGGATTACTTTTTCATCTTGTTCCTCGACACTAGCCACCAGAAAGAATACTTTCTGCTGTTGCTTTAACTGCACTTGGGTTGGGAAGGTGGCCTAATGGTTAAGGTGTTTGCCTTACAAACACAAGGTGCAGAGTTTGAGCCCCACAAGGGATAATTGGCTAGGCTTAAAATGGCTCACAAGGCCAGTTAGCGTAGTATGAACCTAACCTAACTTAGGGTCAGGGAAAGCACTAGCTACCAGGGATAACTCTTTAACAATATGCCTTAAGGGACTTATTAAAGAAAAGACGATGTAGGTTTGGGGGACCACTAAAAAGGATTTAAACCCAGAACCCTCCCACCTCCAACAGAGGAAATTAGTCCTCTGTACCAAGCTAGGCACCATGGATAAAATACGAATAAAAACTAAATCTAGAAAAAAAATTACAAAGGATGGGGAAAGCGGCTTTAAGCTCTGCACCTCTGACACAGGAAACAGCAACAATACATCAATGCTTCAATTGATAAGTCAGTGTAATAAGTCTTTTTCCCCCATGTAATAAGGATCTCTGGCATTATTCATGGCCTACAATAGTTTACGAGTAATGAGGGAAAGGAGCAGGCATATTTAAACATAGGATCATAGGAATCGACTAGGCTATCAACCTGGAGGTCATTTCAAGCCTAGCTGTTTCAACCCAATGTAATACCATAGAAATGCTAGTCAATGCCCAGGACTGCATTTAGTAATAACTGCCCATATCCAGGAGGGTTGTGGGCACTATCCCCAGTAAGAATTTGTGGTGCTGCACCATCCACTCATTCAGGTTTCTCTTGAACAATGTCATATAAGTGCTCTGTTTCACATGAATTGGTAGCCTATTCCAAAGATGCGGCAGTCACTGGGAGACAAATCTGTCCCTCCAGTATGTCCTATTTAAGTCACAGACCATATTTAGGTCCCTGGAATGGGTAGCTCTAGTCCCGTTTGATTTAATGATGTGCAGCAAGTTCATTAGGTTTGGGTCTGAGATTGCTCTGTATGCCAGGCAGAAGTCTCCCCTTAGAAGACTATATGATACAGCGTATAGTGGCAGGGACTGTAGTCAGTTTGTGTAAGGCATGTGCTGGAGTCCCTTGATCTTCTCTGTTAGAAACATCTGAGGTCTCTCCAATTGCTGCAGGTGCTTTGTACGGTACCTTCCGATTGGGACATTATACTATATTGTGGGCCAGATTAGTGCAGAGGACAGAGGGGTTATAACCTCCTTTGCTCTCAAGGTGATGCCTTTACTAATCGAGTGTGCTATGTAGAAAGCATTCCTTACTACAGTAGACACATGATGGTCAAAGTTAAGGTCACAGTCAACTTGTGATCCCATATCCCTTACCACTTCATGAGTACTTAGGGTATTGTTGTTGATTTGATAGTGTGAAGGGACATTGTTTTTGCTGAAGGGAATGATGGTGCATTTCTTTGCATTCAGTTTGAGACCGTGACTAAGACAGCAGTCATTGGTCTGCGTAAGACCCTCCTGGAGTATACTGACATCATTTGGGAATTCAGTAATTGCATCCAGTTTGCAGTCATCCGTAAACTTCGTCAGCCACAGCCCCTTAGTTTTGGCCTGAACTTCTGAGAAGTATATATAACAAACAGTAGGGACCCAGCACAGACCCCTGTGGCACCCCACTGGTGATAGGTCTGCTGGTTGATGTGGTGTCACCCACTTTGATAGTGTGTGTCCAGTTTGTGAGCCAGTTGGCAACCCATCTTACAACAAAAGGGCTTGCATTTAGTTTGCTAAGTTTATCAGTAATGTCTGAGCGTTGGATTATGTCAAAAGTCCTTGCCAAGTTGAGGTATGCTGTGTGCACAGATTTGCCCTAGTCAGTGGCCCTGGTCACATTTTCGAAGAAATCCATCAGATTTAACAGGCAGGATCTGTCCTTGAAGAAGGCAAATTGGGTAGGATCCAGGATTTGAAGGTCACCTATGTCTCTATTTATGAAGTCCATAATGATACGTTCCATGGCCTTACAGATGAGGCTGGTCAGGCTTATGGGTCTGTAATTCCCGAGGTCTGTTGCTAGGCTACCTTTATGGAGTGGAATAACTGTTGCTGTTCCCCATTCTGCAGAAATAAAGCCTGTGGTTAGGCTTTGATTGTAAAGGATACTTAGTGATGATGCTAGTTCATGTTTTAGCCTTTTAAAAGACAGTCTGGGATGCCGTCTGGTCACATAGAGGCTGTGTTTTTTGCCTTAGACAAGGGTTTAATGACCTGCTCTTCAGATATGTAGGGTGGGGGGAGTTGAGGGCAAGGTTTGTGATAATATGGAGGGGGATAGGGAAGTGAAAATTTTGCCAGATCTGTCCACTAGCAGGTTTGCTATCTCTGTGGGGTCAGTGTGTGTGATACCATTAGTCACTAGTTCTGCACATGCTTGGGTCCTACCTTTTAGGCTATGTACACAACTATAAAAGGCCTTTTGGTTATCCTTGGCTGTGCTTGCTAAATTTTTCTCAAAGAAGCCCTTATAGCATTTGACATGTTGTCTTATTTGCCCGTTGAGGGTCAGGAGGGTGCTTTTCTATTGTTGGGGCCTCGCCTTTGTTTTCTTGGCCAGCAACCTTTTGCATTTATTTTAAAGTTTATTGACTCTGGATGACCAGCATGGTGGCTTGTTTTTACCTGAGGTTCTGGCTTTGATTCTTTCTGGTACAGCTGAGCCTATACACTTATGCAAGTGATTGTACAGGGCTTTAGTGTAAGCTTTGGTATAGTTATCACTTCCAGCTAGGAGTGGGGCTTGGAATGCATTTATACCTTCACCTAGGAGGGTATAGTTTGCCTTAGTGTAATTCTTTAGTCTGATTTCACCTTTTGTGGGTTCTGATGTTAGTTCCAGCTTGAAGGTGACTGATTTGTGGTCAGATTTAACTGAGCAAAACACCAACCGCCAACCAACCTTGTAGAAAACACCAAAAGCCAGCAAAATAGTATCACCATTTATTCAGAGGCACAAAAGGACAGAACATGTCCAATTCAAAACTCATTTCATCAGTGAGTGAAAATCCTTCAAAAATACATGGTCAACGTCAGTTTAAATTTGTGAATAAACCAATGACAGTGCAAACATTTGCATAAAGCTCTCAAATAGGATTTAAAGCAACATAACACTGCTCAATAAGGAAAATACATATATATCCCCATACAATACAAATATAAAAGGTATAGTTCTAATAATGAACTATAATGTCATCAAACAAATAATTACATATTGTCATATATATGATTTAGTCTTGAATTGCAAAGGGAAAAATATATAAATAGAAATGTGACCAAATGATAAGATGGTTATAGATGGTCATTGAGACCTGGGGGAAAAAGGGCTCCTAAAGGTGTGTGTAAAAATATTTTCCTTATGGCTCAAAATACCTTGCCATCCTGTCTGGTTTTGCCTATTCCCTGTAATTTTATCAATGATTGTAAACATAAACTTGGCACTGGGATGTTTAACTGTATGTAAGTATAGGGCATTAGATGCCTTGTGGTTCCACGTATGCTCCTTGTTCCCCAATTCTGACTACGTATGAGCGTGAAGTCTTGCCAACATAGAATGATTTACATTGGCATGTGGCCAAATAGATAACCCAGCTAGTGGAACAGTTGCCAAAAATCTTGATGTCATACACTTTACTAGTATTGGAGCTCGTAAATTGTTTAAGCTGGTTAACATAAACACAGGAAACGCAATGTCCACACCTGAAAGTTCCCAATAATTCATCCCCCAATATGGTCATAACTTTTTTGGATGTTACGGTATATCGTAATATTGATAACACACTTAACACCAAAATCTTTCGAAAATATCCCCAGTTTAATACCCTGTTACATGCACATAGCATGCATCCACGCCACACCATCCGGAACATCCCCAAATCTCAATATCTTAGAATTAGGAGAATTAATTCATGTTTACATGACTACTCTACAGCCAAAACTGATTTACTCACTAGATTTTTGGACCGGGGTTACAGCATTTCTGATATAGAACTAGCTAGGACATATTCAGACAACCAAGATAGAAAGACACTGTTGGAATACAGGGACAAAAGTCATAACATCAATAACTCTAAAGTGAGACTAATTACCACATTGGGCAAAAATCATCAGACGGTCAGACAAGCCGTGAACCAAAATTGGAATATCTTATTAGCTAATGATTTTTTGAGGGAATACTAGATAAACAATGTTCATTTTCATTCAGACGTGGTAAAACATTAGGCACTCTATTTTCTCATTACAAACACAGAGAAAGTGGGGCAGCTAAATTTAAACAACTACCATATTGGGGGATGAATTATTGGGAACTTTCAGGTGTGGACATTGCGTTTCCTGTGTTTATGTTAACCAGCTTAAACCAATACTAGTAAAGTGTATGACATCAAGATTTTTGGCAACTGTTCCACTAGCTGGGTTATCTATTTGGCCACATGCTATGTTGGCAAGACTTCACGCTCATTACGTATCAGAATTGGGGAACATCGTAGCGATATACGGAACCACAAGGCATCTAATGCCCTATACTTACATACAGTTAAACATCCCAGTGCCAAGTTTATGTTTACAATCATTGATAAAATTACAGGGAATAGGCAAAACCAGACAGGATGGCAAGGTATTTTGAGCCATAAGGAAAAATATTGGATTACACACTTAGGAGCCCTTTTTCCCCCAGGTCTCAATGACCATCTATAACCATCTTATCATTTGGTCACATTTCTATTTATATATTTTTCCCTTTGCAATTCAAGACTAAATCATATATATGACAATATGTAATTATTTGTTTGATGACATTATAGTTCATTATTAGAACTATACCTTTTATATTTGTATTGTATGGGGATATATATGTATTTTCCTTATTGAGCAGGCTTTATGCAAATGTTTGTCATATTGGTTTTCACTAATTTAAAACTGACTTGACCAGCATTTTTTGAAGGATTTTTCACACTGATGAAGGCTGGTGCCGAAACTAGTATGAGTTTTTGAATTGGACATGTTCTGTCCTTTTGTGCCTCTGAATAAATGGTGATACTATTTTGCAGATTTAACTGAGCGTCTGACAGTTGTGGCCGTGCATCTGTTTAACATGTTAGTGAGGACCAGATCAAGTATGTTTGTTCCTCTTGCTGGAGTATGAACAATTTGTTCTAGGGCATTTGAGTTAACAAAGTCAAGGAACTTTTGCACTAGTGAGTTAGGGCTAGAGTAGGTATCCCAGTTGATGGTGGAATAATTGAAACCCTCCATAACCAGAGTGTTTGAGAATATTTGGATTGACTCCAGTTTGGGCAAGTAGGCTTCATGCGCATCATGACCCATGGAGGGGGATCAATAACTGGCTATGACTATGACTTAAATGGGAGTCTTACCCACATTAAACTGAACTTGGAGTAACTCCATGGCGTTGTCCAGTCTAACTAGATGGTAGGTGAGTATATCTCTAATACAGATAGAAACTCCGCCTCTTTTGGTTCTCACATGTTTGTTTTGTGGTCTGAAGGTATGGAAGGCATTGTAGTTTTGCAAGACAGGGGTACTCTCTGAGGCCTTGAACCAGGTTTCTGTGACTGTACAGACATCTACATCTTCCAGTGAAAGAAGTGCTTCCGTGATGTGAAGTTTTTGGTTTAAGCTCCTAGCATTTAGCAGCATGACACTTATTTTGTCATGATTGACAAATTTCACATCAGTAAGTTTGTTTTTGAGACCTTGCCTAAAAAAGGCACTATGGGGAGACAAGAGCCTTTGCTAGCAGCCAAAAGCCTAGTAGTGCCAGGTGCAAACCATCTCTGGCAAAGCAGAAAGGTTTGTCGACCATAGCTTCCCAAGCTGAAAGAAACTGGATCTCCTTTGAATGACAGCAAAATCTAAGCCAATTATTGAAATAAATCATTTTCTCATACTGTGGAATCATTTTAGGTGAGAGTAGTATGCTGCTCAAGGCTAGGGGCATACCTGCCTGGGACACATACTCATAGAGCTCAATCATGTTTCTTTTCATATTGCCCAGTGAGGTACATCTCAGGTCGTTCACTCCAACATGAACTATGACAGAGTCATAATGTTACTTGTTGCTGAGAGACCCGAGTGCATGCATGATCTGATGAATTCTAGCACCAGACAGCCAGCTGACTGACTTTCTCCTTTTCCAGCATGGTGAGTGGGATATCCGTGTGTCTCACTATGGAGTCTCCAGTGACAAGAAAATTTGTTTTTTGAGTGTTATGCTTTACTGGCTTGGTAGGTGAGACACTGGTGTTACTGTGTGTCATGGGTGCTGTGGGAACTGTGTTAGTTGTAGCAGTCTTGTGTTTTAGAGGTCTCTGGTATTTCGGTAAGTTTTGTGAGAGAACCTCTGTGTATGTTGATTTAGCAAGAGTAGTGGTGGGTGCATTGACAACCTCCTCAGTGTTACTGTTTCAAGGGCTAGAGAGCATGTATTCAAAATTCTTGGTGTAGATACATCTCTTGCACTCTGTACTAGAGTGAGTTATTAGTAGAGGGTTGTCAGTGTACCTGAGGCAATTGCTACACAGCCTCAAGAGACCCAAGTCAACAAGGTTGGCAGGAGATACAAGGGTAGTCCAACTGTCCATAATGCTAGGTTGAAGAACTGATATCATAAGGGGGGGGATATTTTTGCTGGTTTTTTTTTTTTTGCTCTTGGTTTTTAATAGGTTACAGCTCACTAGCAGTATTTATTTGATCGGAAAGGTACTAAGGATGAGGGCTACACTAATGTGCTAAAGCTGTATCTAAGGGGAAACTTGTTGAATTTATCTGTCCGGCTATGGTGCACAATTGCTCGGCAGTGCACAGTGCTGTGTGATGCGCAAACAATGCTTAAATACCAGAAGCCAAAAACATGAAAAAACTTTAAGAGGATTGAAAAGGACCAATGAGGATGTTTACTCCAAGCTCTAGACCCTTCACCAGACAGGTTCCACTCAGCACACTTCTCTAACTACAGTGCACAAGGGTCCTTTCCAATCAAAGATGGTCTGGAAAATGAGGTCAGAACAAACAGCCACTACAAACAGACCCAGATGCAATAAATCTGTATCTCGACTATGCTACAGGTACTGGCTACCCTACTTTTAACAGGAAACGCTAGAGAATGGTTAACACAGCAAAACAATAGCAGTGAGACACTAGAAAATTATTTAAACAGCAGAAAATCAACGAGACTCTAAGGAATGTTTTAAACAGCTAACAATTCAGTTATTTCAACACTGCTTGTCGGGAAAAACAGAACAAGCAGAACAGCTTTGTTTGCAACAGTGAAAAGTACAAGCAAATACTTAAAAAACAGTGAAAATTGCAAAAAGAGCTTTGCAAACAATGAAAACAGCAATAAAATACAATTTAACAGGCACAGTAAGGGAGACAATTGTAGTACAACAGTGCAGTCTAGTACACACTATTTAAATACAGTATTAAAGTAGGTGGCAGGCAATAAATTGTATAAATAAGCAAAAACACAGGCACTAGACCTCTTAAATGTGTAGTGCAAAAAATCCAGACAAAGACAAAATTAATGCTGGGACACAAACACACACACACACACAGTCAGGGATGGATTTTAATTATTACTGTTATAAAATTAGAAAGCTGCTAGAATAAAATTTTTTGCATTAACATGCAGTTACTGAAGGATATGAAGTCTGAAACTTGAAACACTAATGTCTGGCATTTATTATAGTGTATCATCAATGATTTACAAGTGCAATGAAATCATAAGAGTAGATATTGGGGAAGTTCTGTCAACTCAAGGACAAGTAAGAAGTATGTGGTGAGTGTGTTTTAGTATGTGTATGTATGTGTATGTATGGGAGACTGAATAAGGGGGCTGCATGTGCCAAAATGATGCATTGGTCGACTGTTAACTACCTCAATAAAGTACTGATCTGTACTCTTAGCAGTTGACTGTGATTCAGTGTCATGCAAATTACTCAGTAATGAGGTCATTTTCAGTCTCAAGGATACAACATTGAGGAAACAGACGCTTTTTGCAGTAGCTTATACCATGAGCAGTAAGGCTGTTTCAGAATCCCTGGGATAATCAGACCTGAGATGTACCTCCCTGGACTACATGAAAAGAGACATAGAGGAGCTCTCTGACCATGTAGCCCAGGCTGGTATGACCCTGACCTAGAGTAGCATCTTGCCCTCACCAAGAATGATGCCACAGTATAAAGACAAAATGATCAGTTTCTGCAATTGGCTAAAGTATTGGTGTCATTCAAAGGGGATCCAGTGTCTGTCAGCCTGAGATGACATGCTCGACAAGCCACATTGCTTCGCTAGGGACGGCTTGCACCTGTCACCCTTAGGCTTTTGTATACTGGCCAAGGCTCTTGCCACCCCCATAGTGCCTTTTTTAGGCAAGGCTCAAAGGACAAACCCACCTCCATAGACAACCCAAAGATAAAAAAACTAAAGGTGATGCTACTCAATGCCAAAAGTCTAAACCTCAAGATGCTCGCACTCGAGACTCTCCTCAGTATGGGGAAAATCGATGTCTGTGCAGTAACAGAAACCTGGATCAAGGCTCCTGAGAGCACCCCAGCACTACCAGGTTATAACTCATACCATGCGTTTCGGCCCCAAAACTCAGACTGAAGCACAAAAGGAGGGGGAGTATCTATATTCATCAAAGATACCTACACCTCCAGGTTAGTGGCACTGCACGAAGCATCAGAAAACATCCATGTGCAACTAACAGTGGGCAAAACTGCCTTTCAGTTTGTAGCCTGCTACAGAACACCCTCCCTATTACAGGAACCCCACTTGGCATCCCTGAGAACACTGGAGAATATGAAGGTCTCTCCAAACACTATGTTATTGGGTGACTTCAACTACCCAAACATTGACTGGGAAAACTACTCAAGCCCAAACACCCTCGCCCAATGGTTCCTTGAATTTATAAACTCTAATGCAATGGAACAACTGGTCACCACTCCCACAAGAGGGACCAACATATTGGACCTGGTCATCACCAACATGGGGACTCTATGTTCCACACCAGAGGTAAACCCCTCATTGGTAAGATCAGACCATAAACAAATTTCCCTGGACATCCATATCCCGTCCCCACCCCCAGCCAAGGAAATCACTGTAAAGAATTACTCAAAAGCCAACTTTGCACTTCTCAAGACTGAGGTGGAATCCTTCAAAGCCCCTGGGCCAGAGGATAATACAGCCCAATCCACAGAATCCTTTACAAATGCATTCTATGAGCACCTGCAGGAATGCATGGATCATGCTATCCCAAATAAAACCAAGACTCACTCCTCCAAAAACAGGAGA
This sequence comes from Protopterus annectens, assembly GCF_019279795.1. NCBI lineage: Eukaryota > Metazoa > Chordata > Ceratodontiformes > Protopteridae > Protopterus > Protopterus annectens. The sequence goes on from NC_056732.1 coordinate 335,436,897, forward strand.
CCGGTCAGGTGGACCCAGGCCATAAATAAATTATACAACAGAAGGAGGAAGCTACTACATGACAGAGCAAAATCCCAAAAAGGGAAGACATCTCTGATCAGTATTAGCAAGAAACTTCGATCCCTCATAAAATCATCAAAGGCAAGTTTCGAAAGAAAAATTTCCCTAGACACTAAAGATAATCACAAGGCCTTCTTTAGTTATGTCAGGAACATGGGCGGAAACTCCCAGATATGCTCTGAATTGTTGCATAATGGTACAAAATATACCGAACCTACAGACATAGCCAACATCCTGGCAGACAGATTCAGTGCAAACTTCTCCCCCCTTCCCCCCCAAAGGAGCAAACGCCTATCCCAACTGAATGTAACCTCCCTGACATCACAGATGCACAGGCGAAAGCTGCCATCTCCAAAGCAAAAAACACAGCATCTATGGGACCGGACGGTGTCCCAGGCTGTGTCTTACATGAGCTCCAAGAAGAACTGAACCCTCACATTAAGTCACTGTTCAAACTTAGCCTTACTACAGGATATGTACCCAAAGAATGGCGTACAACTACAGTGGTCCCACTCCACAAAGGTGGTGCCACAACGGACCCCGGAAACTATCGCCCCCATAAGCCTGACTAGTCTGATCTGTAAAGCTATGGAGTGTATTATCATGGAACTCATAAACAAAGACATTGGCAGCCTCCAGACACTGGACCCTACCCACTTTGGCTTTGTTAAGGGCAGATCTTGCCTCTTAAACCTAGTTGATTTCTTTGAAACAGTTACCAAAGCCATAGATGAGGGCAAGGTAGTCCACACAGCCTACCTGGACCTCACAAAAACCTTTGACACAATACCCCACTCGGGCATCATAAATAAGCTTACCAGCTTAAATATCAACCCCTATATCACAAGATGGGTTTCAAACTGGCTCAGAGATAGAACCCACATGGTCAGAATCGCAGGTGCCATGTCCGAATCCAAACCAGTTATAAGTGGCATCCCACAGGGCTCAGTTCTGGGATCTCTCTTGTTCGGTTTATACTTCTATGAGGTTCAGGCTAACATGGGGGAATTATGGCTGACAAAGTTCGCAGATGACTGCAAACTGGGGGCCATAATCGAATCTCCAGCTGACACAAGCATCCTCCAAAAGGGTCTCACAGAGACGGATGCTTGGTGTCAGAGCCATGGCCTCAAGCTAAATGCTAAAAAGTGCATAGTCATCCCCTTTGGGAAAAACAAGGTACTCACAAATTACCACATAAGTGGTAATACATTAAGTACGGAAGAAGTAATTAGAGATTTGGGGACCAACGTAGATAGTAATCTCCCCTTTGATAATCACATTGCCAAAGTGGTTAGAAAGACCTTCTATATAGCCCACCTTATCACGAAAGGGTTCGCATCTAGATCAAGAGAGGTCATTGTGCCCCTCTACTCATCACTCATCAGGCCCATAATTGAATACAATGCCCCTTTTGGGATGTACCTTACCCGACACCTGCAGCAACTCGAGAGACCCCAAAAGTACCTCACCAAAAGGATCATGGGCTACAAACAGATGTCCTATGCAGCTCAACTAAAGAAACTCCAGCTCTACTCAGTTGCTTACCGCCTACTCAGAGGCGATCTATGCCTGATGTACAAAGCTATGTCAAACCCAGAATTAATGGACATGCTCCACCTCAAAAAATCCAAGTCCCTTAGAGCTACACGCTCCAGGGACCTAAACCTCAGCACAAAAATAAATAGGACATGCTGGAAGGACAGATTCATTTCCCAGAGGCTCCCCTCATTCTGAATAGAATCCCAATTCATGTTAGACATAGCCCCTCGCTGACCCTCTTCTAGCGAAATTTGGACGCGTGGATGGGAAATCGCAAATTCACCCCTGGGATCTCTCCTGTGTCCCTGCTAGACAGAGGCACAGTAAGCTAATCTTAAAAGGGTACCTTCTGTGACCTACTTTACAGAGACACAGTAGGCTAATCTAATAGGGAGGCGGAAGCCAAATACACTCTGGCTAGGCTTATAAATGCCCAAGGGCAGATAGCCTAGTATCTACCTATGAACCTATGAACTACATTTACAGGGAAGGCTCTATGCATATTACAGGATGGCACTAAAGAGCTGCAAACATTTGCAGCAGTTATGACCATCTCTGTCAATGGCACACTGTGACAGGCACTGGTGTAGCAATAAATAAGCATGTGGACATTTAACATTCTCTTTGCTAGTCTTCATATACACCTGAACTACCTTTTATATACTGTACTAGTCATCAAGATAAAGTAATACTTACATAGAAGCATAACAAAGGCATTTACAATAACATTAAACTATATTCATAGGTTCATAGGTAGGTACTAGGCTATTGGCCCAAGGGCCTAAGTAAGCCTAGCCAACAAGGTTCCCTGGCTTACGCCACCCAAGAAAGTTATTTTCCTATGCCCCTGTCAAGCAGAGCCACTGAAGTGATCCCCGAGGTGTATATCCTATTTCCCATCCACTTTTCAAGATTTTTCTTGAAGAGTGCTAATGAGGAACTTTGCTTGACATAGATGGGTAGCTTGTTCCAGAGTAGGGGAAGTCTCTGGAACAGGAATCTATCCCTCCAGCATGTCTTGTTTATTGTGGTGACAAGGTTTAGATCCCTAGATCATGTAGCTTGGAGGGATTGGAATTTCTTTAGGTGTAGCATATCCAACAGCTCTGATTTGACATAGTTTTATATGTTAGGCAGAGATCACCTCAGAGTAGGCGATATGCTACAGAGTAAAGCTGGAGTTTTTTGAGACAGTCAGTGTAGGGCATCTGTTTGAGGCCAGTAATCCTCTTTGTGAGGTACTTCTGTGGCCTTTCCAGCTGCTGCAGATGTCTTGTGAGGTACATTCCAAATGGGGAGCTGTACTCTATAATGGGTCTAATGAGTGTCGAGTAGAGGGGAACAATGACCTCTTTTTTCCTGGATGAGAACCCTTTTATGATGAGGTGTGCCACATAGAAGGATGGCCTGACTACTGTGGTGATGTGATTATCAAAGGAGAGCCTACTGTCCACCGGTCCCCAGGTCTCTTATCACACATTCGGCATTAAGTAGACTGCTGTCTATGTGGTAGTTCATGGGTACAGAGTTTTTACCAAAGGGGATGACAATGCACTTTTTGGCATTGAGCTTGAGGCCATGGCTCTCAAACCAGGCATCTGTCTCAGTGAGGCCCTTCTGTAGGATGTCCACATCATTTGGGGACTCAACTATGCCTCCTAGTTTGCAATCATCTGTGAACTCCGTTAGCCAAAGGCCTTCTGTGTTAGCCTGTACTTCAGAGAAGTAGATACCAAACAGGAGAGGTCCCAGGACTGAACCCTGTGGTACTCCACTTGTCACTGGTTTGAAGTCAGATTTGGAGTCTGCAACTTTTACAGTGTGGGTTCTGTCAGTGAGTCAATTGGCAACCCATCTTGTGACGTAGGGATTTATACCTAATTTAGTGAGTTTAGCTATAATTCCAGAATGGGGGATGGTGTTGAAAGCCTTGGCGAGGTCAAGATAGGCTGTGTGAACCACCTTACCCTCATCTACAGCTTTGGTGACTGCCTCAAAGAAGTCGATCAGCTTCAGGAGGCATGATCTGCCTTTCAAAACCCCAAACTGGGTGGGGTCCAGAGTTTGGAGGTTACCAATGTCTTTGTTTATGAATTCCATGATGATACGTTCCATGGCCTTACAGACCAGGCTCATCAGGCTAATAGGGCGATAGTTCCTGGGATCAGTGGTGGCTCCCTCTTTGTGGAGTGGGATAATTGTTGCTGTATGCCATTTAGTGGGCACAAAGCCTGATGTGAGACTATGATTGAACATGGTGCTTAGGTGGAGAGCCAGTTCGTTCTGAAGTTCATGTAAAACGCAGCCTGGGATGTTGTCCGGTCTCATGGATACTGTGTTTTTGGCTTTAGAGAGTGCAGCTTTTACCTGTGTAGTTGTGATTACAGGAACTCTGCATTCTTCTTGTATAGCTATGGGCCCTTTAGGGGGTGGGGATGGGGTAAGTTAGCACTGAACCTATCAGCCAGGACATTGGCAATATCAGTTGGTTCTGTAATTTTCATGCCGTTGTGCTGTAACTCAGAGCAGATCTGGGTGCTGCCATTGAGATTCTTGACATAGCTATAGAATCCTTTGTGGTTGTCCCTAAAATCAGTGATAATTTTGTTTTCATAGCTAGCTTTGGAGGATCTTATAAGGGATCTCAGCTTCTTACTGAGGCTGACCAGGGAACTCCTCCACTCATGGGATTTTACTCTCTTTTGCAACAGTTTTTTCCTTTTGCTGTAGAGTTTGTTTATGGCAGGGGACCTCCAGATTGGCTTCCTTTTTTTGGAGGATAGCATCTTGGTTCTGTTTGCGATAGCATGATCCATGCACTCGTGTAAGTGCTTATAGAGTGCATTTGTGTAGGATTCAGCAGTCGTAACTGTATTGTCCATCTGCATGGGTGTCATGAAGTTCACCACTTCTGTCTTAAGAAGCATGAAGTTGGCTTTGGAGAAATTTTTTATTGTGATTTCCTTAATGGGGGTTGGGGGCGGAATATGGATATCTACAGTGATTAGCTTATGGTCGGATCTGACCAACGAGGAGTTGACTTCAGGTGTGGAACACCGGTCACTCATGTTGGTAATGACTAGGTCTAGGATATTGTTGCCTCTGGTGGGGGTGTGGATAAGTTGATTCAGGGCATTGGAATTTATGAATTCCAGAAAGTGTTGAGCAGAGGAGTTGGTACATGAGTAGTTTTCCCAGTTAATGGTGGGGTAGTTGAAATCGCCCATTATTAGGGTGTTTGGTTGAACCCTAATATTTTCCAGTATATCAAGAAAAGAGGAGTGGGAATCCTGTGGCATGGTGAGGGATCTGTAGCAAGCTACAATTTGGATTGCAGTTTTGCCCAGAGTTAGTTGCACTTGGATAACCTTGGATGCATTATTCCGGGCAACTAGCCTGGTGGTGTGGATATCCTTAATGAATACGGATACACCTCCACCTTTGGTGTTCCAGTCCAGGTTAGGTGACCGAAAAGTGTGGTATGAGTTATAGCTGGTAATGCAGGGGTGCTCTCCGGACTCTTGAACCACTTCTCAGTCACTGCACAGATATCAATGTTCTCCATTTTGAGGAGTGCCTCGAGGGAGTGCATTTTGAGGTTTAGACTTCTAGCATTGAGTAGGATTACCCTCAGTTTTTACTTGCCTGTTCCTGTTACGGTGGTGAATTTTTCATTTGAACCTTGCCTAAAAAAGCCACTATAGGGACAGCAAGAACCTTAGCCAGTATCCGGAATCCCAGGGGTGACAGGTGCAGGCCATCTCTGGCAAAGCATCATGGTCCGTCGACCATGTCGTCCCAGGCAGACAGATACTGGATCCACTTAGAATGATACCAGAAGCTTAGCCAATTGTTGAAGTCAATCATTTTGTCCTTGTACTGCGGTATCATTCTGGGCGATGGCAGGATGCTACTCAGAGCTAGGGTCATACCTGCCTGGGCTACAAGATCGGAGCGCTCTTCCATGTCTCTTTTCATGTAGTCCAGAGAGGCATGTCTCAGGTCGTTCACACCAACATGGACAATGACAGAGTCATATTTGTACTTGTTGTGGAGTGACCTGAGTGCGTGGGTTATGTGGTGGATCCTGACACCCAACAGGCAGCTGACAGTAACCTTCTCCTTGTTTAGCCTGGTGAGTGGGACATCAGTGTGCCTGACTATAGAGTCACCTATGACTAGTGTGTCGGGTACATTGTTTTGACTTACGGGCTGTGGTTGAGTGGCACACTGAGTCTTTGGGCTATGTGTCATTTGGGTTGTGTTGGGAGGTGGAGGTTGCTTGCATTTCTGCTTTGGAGGACTCTGTTGCTTGAGCAGATTATTATTGAGAGCCTCTGCAAATGTTTTTGTGTTTCCATGTGTGGATTTCAGCGGTGTAGGTTTAGTGGGACTATTTGATGAGTGTGGTGTGGTGCAAGTGTTTACCTTCTCCTCTTGACTGTCAAGTTCAGTCTTGGTTAGAGAGAGCTTTACCTTCAGTTTGGCTAGATAAGTGCATGTCTCATAGGTTGTGGTGTTGACTGATAGGAGGAGAGGGTTGTCTGTGTACATGAGGCAATTGCTACATTGCCCCAAAATGCCCAGATTCATCAGATAGACAGGAGAGAACACTGGGAGCTGACCCTTGGACATGCCTGAATAAAAACTACTTTCCTCTAGACAAGTGAGGAAAGTGAGTATAAGAGCTGTTTTTCTCTAAGCAAGTGAGGAAAGTAAGTGCAAAAACTGTTTTCTTCAAGGTAAAGAGGAAGGTTGGGTGCTGTAGTAATTTGTAGCTTATTTAGTGCTAAAAAAGTTCTGAACAAGTGCTGAGCATGAATAAGCAAATTCAAGTGCTAAAACTAAGAATCTGTACCTGGATCTTGTGCTAGATAGGCTACCTAGTACTTATCACTCCCACTGTTAAGCTAGAATGCTTCCCTCTAATACAGAAAGGCTTGGGGAAGCTCAGAAGCTTACAAACAGTCCTGGATGCAGCAAATCTGCATCTGGACTAGACTAGTTACAGGAAAGGTGGGAAACAAGCGCAAATGCGGGTTTTTAAACCAGAAAGCTGAAAGAGATGGAAAAGCTGCCCAAACGGCCAATAAACTTCAATTTCTGGGCCAGAAACCACTCCTGTGGTAGATAGGCTACCTAGTGCTTACCATTCCCACTGATAAGCTAGAAGGCTTCCCTCCAACACAGAAAGGCTTGGGGGGGCTCAAAAGCTTACAAGCAGTCCTGGATACAGCAAATCTGTATCTGGACTAGACTAGTTACAGGAAAGGTGGGAAACAAGCGCAAACGTGGGCTTTTAAACCAGAAAGTTGAAAGAGATGGAAAAACTGCCCAAACAGCCAATAAACTACAATTTCTGGGCCAGAAACCATGCCTGTGGTAGATAGGCTACCTAGTGCTTACCACTCCCATTGATAAGCTAGAAGTCTTCCCTCCAACACAGAAAGGCTTCGGTGAGGCTCAGAGGCTTACAAACAGTCCTGGATACAACAAATCTATATCTGGATTAGACTAGTTACAGGAAAAGTGGGAAACAAGAGCAAACATGGGCTTTTAAACAAGAAGGTTGAAAGAGCTGGAAAAACTGCCCAAGCGGCCAATAAACTACAATTTCTGGGCCAGAAACTGCTCTTGCGGTAGATAGGCTACCTAGTGCTTACCACTCCCACTGATAAGCTAGAAGGCTTCCCACCAACACAGAAAGGCTTGGGGGGCTCAGAAGCTTACAAACAGTCCTGGATATAGCAAATCTGTACCTGAACTAGACTAGTTACAGGAAAGATGGGAAACAAGCGCAAACATGGGCTTTTAAACCAGTAAGTTGAAAGAGGTGGAAAAAACTGCCAAAAGGCCAATAAACTACAATTTCTGGGCCGGAAACCACTCTTGTGGTAGATAGGCTACCTAGTGCTTACCACTCCCACTGATAAGCTAGAAGGCTTTCCTCCAACACAGAAAGGCTTGGGGGGCTCAGAAGCTTACAAACAGTCCTGGATACAGCAAATCTCTATCTGGATTAGACTAGTTACAGGAAAAGTTGGAAACAAGCTTAGAAATCTTTTTTTTTTTTGGAAAGGGAGAAAGGAGAAACAGGAGGTAATTCAAAATTAAGGCCCTAAGTGGCTTGCCCTTCACAAATGTTCTCTCTGTATTAGGTAGAGTGAGCTAGTGACACTAGACTGGAATAGAGCTGAACAGATGGGACTGGTAGGAGTGTCTGAAGTCAAAATATGATCTCACTGTACTCGGTTGAGTGAGCAAATGAGATAGACCCAGGAAGAGTGTTCAAACACAAATTTACAGGAGGGCTGGGCAATTCCAAAGCCACCAAGATTAATACCAAAACAAGAACAGGGAGGGCGGGCAGGAAACTAATTTCAGAGACAGAGAGAGACCACAGTATTCTATGAAACAATTAAATAGAGACATAGACACAATATTCAATGAAACAATTAAATAAACAAAAAAATGAAATGCAGTACAATCGTCAACACAGCAAGTTTGTACTTAACTCAGCTAGTAATGCAGTTGATTGTAGGTATTTAGCAGAAGCCAAACAACTCAGGTATTCAGCAGTAATAAATTCAAAGTTATGTGAGTCACTTATAACTACAGAGAAACCCTCTAGGCTAATAGTTTAACACTGAATATCAATGAAGTGGAAAACAATAGCCCCCACTAATTGCAGAGACAGAGAGAGATCACAGTATTCTATGAAACAATTAAATAGAAAAATAAATAACTACAGAGAGACACAGACACAATATTCAATGAAAGAATTAAATAGACAGAAAAGTGAAATACAGTACAATCTTT